>NW_011499922.1:41848-68555 GCF_000495115.2 Populus euphratica
TTGATTTATTTTTGTTTTTTTTTCATGTGCAAAAATTTACAAGTATTTATATATAAAAATATCATAAAATATCATAGAAAATTACCTGAGTACCCCTATATAGGCAAAAGACTGAAATACCCTCGGATTTATCAAACATTTACGAAAATGCCACTAGCGGCGCGTGTGGCTCACGCGCGGTTACTGTTGACGACGGCGAAATTTTCCGGTGAGATTCCTGCCAAAAGATGGTCGATTCTGGTAGATCTGAGGACGAGGAATCTGGTGGTGGTGGTCTCGTTGGCCGTTGATGGCTGAGGAGGGAGAATCGACGACTTGAAGGTCGATTGGCCGATGTCGGTCGCGGCCTTTTTCCGGCCAAAATCACCGGTTAAAAAGTGCAAAACTGCCGAGGTTTTGCTTCAGAGGATGCTACGCACGTTTCTGTGGTGGTTTCACGGCTTGAAACGGCTGGAAATGGTAGATCGGCGGAGAGAGAAAGAATCAACGGCGAGAGGAGAGAGAAGCTCTAGGTTTTGCTAGTGATCCTTTTATGTGAGAAAAGGTGTGCTTTGGTGACTTTGGTGATTGAAAGGGGTGGCAAGTACCATGTAAACCGTGGCAAGTACTATGTAAACCTGGCCAAAGATGCTCTTAGAATGGTAAGCTTGGAAGAGCTACAAGATGCAAGCCTGTGCTGAAGAAAAAAAGGACAATTGCCTCATATAAATGGCAAAGGGGGTGATTGTTGGGATATTGCCACTTATGTGGTAGCAGCACTATTTTAGGAGAGGGTTGCCATTGTTAAGAGCTTGCAGCTGGAGTTGCACCAACCATGTGCACCCATCCATTGTCAAAAAGGGTTGTTGGTGCAGCAACCAAAAGTCATAAAGTAGGTAAATGTTAGATGACCACCATTGTTGATAAAAGAGCAAAAGGAACTACCATGGATGCCTATAAAAGAGGCATGATTTTAGAGAGCAAAATGAGCAGAAGATTGTGAGAATGTGAAGAGAGTAGAGAGAAAGAGAGAATTGCAATGGCAGTAGCCTTGCTACTATTACAGCAGCTGCAAGTTCAGCAATGAGAGCTGGGAGTAGAGTTTGAGTGAAGTGATTCTTCTACTCTATGTATTTGTTTTGTACCTTTCTCTAATCTCTAATAATATGGACTATCTCCCGTGAATATAGATGGTTTTACTGAACCATATTAAATATTATATCAATAAGCTTACCCTTCTATAAGTAAATATCACTACATTATTGGTCAGAATTCCCCACAAAGACACGATGAATATCCTTATAAGGCCATAGCCTCCTGTGTTTTCCTGGTTCCTCTGGAGATTCTTGCCGAACAAGCTTCCAGCCCATTTGTTGAAGCAAATCGTGCATCCATAGAGTGTTGTTATTTGAAACAGTTATGAGAGATTTATCGATGAGAACTCTTAATCCAATATCCGGGTGGAAACCACAGCTGTCCCCCATTTTTGCTACGTGATCTCTGTCGTTTCCCTTTAAAAAACATGCTATATCCAGGAATATTTTCTTTTCCGTTTCCTCGAGTCCATCAAAACTTATTTGAAGTGTATCCAGAATTTCTTTGTCAGGATTCTCTTTCATTCTATCTAATGCACTTTTCCATTCTTTTAAAGTCTTGTCAAACAAAAGGAACCCAATATTTCAAGAGCTAATGGATGGCCATTCGCATGATCTATAACCAAAGTTGACGGTGTCATATACTCTTCTGGAGGATGGTTAGTTTTGAAGGCTTTCAAACTAAAAAGCTGGAGTTTTCCATCATCATTTAATCCCCCAGACATGTATATTTTATCCACCCCATGCCTGACAAGCACATTTATATCCCTAGTTGTTATGATGATTCTACTCCCTAAACCAAACCAATCACGCTTTCCAGCCAATTTTTCTAATTGGTTCAAATGGTCCGCATCATCCATCAACAACTATCAAAACACGTTGACGTCGCAGCCTAGTATTCATCATCTCGGTTCCATGATACACATTCCATATTTTCACATTTTCTGCCTCAAGGATTTCGCAAAGAACTTGTTCTTGTAAAGTTAGCATGCCACCTTTTGATGAAACTTCCCTAACATTAGCTAGAAAGGTGCTACCCTCAAATCGGGGTGACGTTCGATTGTAGTAAGCTCGTGCAAGAGTTGTCTTTCCTATTCCTCCCATCCCACAAATCCCTATGATGCGAACATCATTAGACCCTAGATCCATATAAGAGCCCAGCTTAACCAAACGTGTATTCATTGTAGTAGACGATAATGCAGGGCTCAGTATACTCAGTATGCTTTGCACAATATTTTGTATAAAGTTTGATTCATGCCTATAAAGTGGAAGGATGAATAAGAAAGTTTCGAGTCGTAATAAACTATCAAGGAAAAAAAATAAATCAGTGTTCGTCTGCATATTACAATTAAAAAAAATGGCATATGACATCATGTGTCATACTTAGAAGAAGGTGAGGTCATGTTAATGCAGGAAATATAAGCGTGCATCTCTTAGTGCATAGATTTATACAGACATGTACTATTTAAAGGATAGACAGAAGGGCTTAAACTTATAAAATTCTGGAAATTTTTGCAGTAACTGATATCTGCCAAAGTTTGAGTCTTTCCCAGCTGAAATTGTAGTTCTGATATTTGTGATTATTTGAAAATGATTTGGCTTTTAAGCAAACTCAGTGAATTTTGTTACAGTTTCTTTTTCAGACAGATGGCTAAAGATAGATAAACTGAAAGAGAGAGAGTTGCATTCAGTATCTTACGGCAATGACCGGCTAGGCTGCTGGCCATGTTGAAAATGTTATAGTTTTGATATCATGGTAGTGTTTGGTAATGAAGGTTGTTTTTTAACATATTTTTTTTATTTTAAAATATATTAAAATATTTTTTTATTTTTAAAAATTTAATTTTAATATTAGTACAACAAAAATAAATAATTTAAAATAAAAATAAAGTTTAAAATTTTGTAAAAACACATTACAACCACAAAAATAAACAGGTCTATATAGATTTAGATTGTGTTTTTCAAGAGACTTTAAAATTAAATGCAACCAGAAAAAAATTAAATATATCTTTGCCTTAATTTTCCTTTTCTAAATATCGTTTAGTGACAAAGTTTATCATGTAAAAAGTTCTTCAACTTTCATCCTATTTTTTTCCCTGTGTCCAAGCTTATTTCATTTTAATTGATTTTTAGAATGTTGTTTTGATAGAAAAATATCTCAAAATAAAATTTAATTGATATCTTTTCAACTCGAACATGTATTTGTTATCAGTGAAAATGGTAACAAATTCAAGGAAAGTGTAATTCTTCTTTACCATCAAAACTCAAAGCCATGCTATGAGTTCAGAACTTCATCAGATGCCCTGATTTAAAATATTGGCTTTCAATGTTACATGACTGAAGATGAAAGTCTTTAGAAGTTCACATTGCCTGCAGATCTAGCTAGGTTGGTGCCTCTCAGACCTGTTAAATAGAGAAAAAAATAAAGAGGGGAAAAAAAATGACGATCATACCTTTATCTCGTCCAAAGTCGTTCAACTTTGCTGCAGCACATATCAAGTTTAATAAGTTCCTCTGAATGGACAATGGCAAGTTCTTGAAAGGATATTCATGCCATTTGAGAATCTGTGACTCATTAGAAAGCTATTAAAGTCTACACACATTAGGGAATTCTGATGATCTTAATGTGCCTGTCCTGTTGCTGGTAATTCTGGGTTTATTTCTTCAATATCTTCCGTTCCCTAACAATTAAACATACAATTCCAACAAGCTTAAGAATGCAAGGAATGGTTTTATGTGATGTCTCTCAGTGTATTTCATGTCTAGGCAAGGCAGATATCCTTACAGAGCCATAGCCTCGGAAATCTCTTACGATTTTCCTGGCTCCCTGGAAATTCTTGTCGAGCAAGTTCTTAAAACAAATCATGCATCCATGATCAGCTGTTTTCCTTAAAGTTGATCGAGACATTTACCAATGAGAACTTGTCACAATAACCGGCAAGAAACCTCAGGTGACATACATTTCTGTTGTCTTCAGCTTTGTGCTTTCCCTTAAAAAACACGCAGTATCTGTGAAATTTTCTTTCCATACCCTCTAATCCATTAAAACTTGTTGACTTTTATCTAAGAGTTCTTTTCCTCGATTTTCTTTCAATCTTGCTGGAGAGGGACTTAAACATCCATGAGTCAATGATATAAGGATTGATTTGCAAGGAATTTTAATATAGAGGTTAAAATGATTAACATTTAGAACTTGGAGGATCATAAAAGTAATTTGCTTGACAAAAGGTTGACTCATGGAGCTGTCTTTTCTTCTCATTATATCCGAGATTGCCAATTCTGTTTCGTTTTATTCAGAATAACTAGTATATTTTATGCCATTTTAAAATACAAAACAAACTCGAATAGATTTTATTCCATTCAAAAATCTTGCACTGTTTCAAAAATATCCGCCTAAATTCTATCCAGAATGTTCTGATTCCATTCCACGCATTTTGTTCCCAACAAATAATTTTTTTTTTTTGTTTTTTTTTCTAAAAACGTGTTGCAGTTTTATGATGTCAATCATATTTACAACCCGGTAATCATCAATTGATGAATGGAGTGAACTTTGCATCTGCAGAAACTGGTGCCCTTGTGGAAACTCAACAAGGAAAAGTACATGATCTTATTGATTAAGCCCTTCTTTTTGTGTGTGTTTTAGCTTAGGCTTGTTGTTCATCACAGCTATATAGTCCGTAGAATTTGCTTATTGGTGCAAATCCAGCATTATTAACTTGATCTGCATCTTAACATTGTTCCCATTTGTTCCCATTCATTGAAAAGGTGATAGACCTTAAAACACAACTACGTTATTTTAAGGAAGTGGAGAATCTACCAAGGCAGAAATTAAGCGATAAGATAGGTAAGACATTGTTGTCCTCTGCTCTTTACTTGTTCATCGTTCGAAGCAATGACTACTTTGTACCTTTCACTATAAACTCCACTGTGCTTCAATCCTACAACAGAAACGAGTACATCAGGATGGTATCGGCAACCTGACATCTGGTATCCAAGTGATATGCTAATAACCTAAACATTCGTTCTGTTTTTCAAATCGATCATAGTCTATATATGGTTTCGCTTTACTGTTCCAGGAAGTATATAAGGAAGGATGAAATTTGGAATTTCAAACTTGGATGCATTGGGCTGTTTTCCTTTCCTAGGAGCACTCAAACGAACTAGAACAAGAAGTTCAGGCTGAATGGATTAAGTTATGGTTCTGACAAAGCTACACAATAGAGAACTCTCTAAGGTCCTTAAAAAGCTTGAGAGACGGCTTAATAGATTTAAGTATTCAAATTTTGATTTCTACACTTCACAGTGAAAGAATAAACCATCCCACCGAATAAGGTATGTTTATATCTCATGTCAATTCAGAATTTCCTGCTTGTGTTTCTCAAATAACACAAGTCTATCCTAAATTTCAGGTTCAGGGTATGACTGGTTTCCAATCCTTCTATACCTATTTTAATTTTGATTGTCGCAACTTGAATGTGAAGATTTCAAGGAGATAAAAGTGCCATGTTGCGGCGCTGGTCCGGATAGACGTTTCAAGCATGGTCTATGCTTATAATGCGAGTGAATATCTCTTCTTTGATGGAATTCATCCAGCAGATGAGGTTCATAATCCATTTGCAAAGTTACTGTGGAGTGGAAATCCTGATGTTGCAGGGCCTGACAATCTCAAAACACTGTTTGAGGAATGGCATAAATGATAAAACAAGGTGTACTTTTTTCCAGATGCTGTATTAGCTAACCCAGAAGCTAAAGAATACTTGCTTCTCTTTATTCTATTTTGACTTGGAAGAAATGACATTAGAGGTGAGAGGAGAGTTCTGTTCTTGAGTAGAACACTCACAGGAATCAGAAAGATCGTATCTTGGTTTGGTAATTCACTAGTTTACGATGTATCTGATCAGCTCCTCAAAATTCAAGAACCCTCTAAAATCTAGTCCTTTTGAAAAGATTCTGGGAGTGGCAGAGACTTGATAATTTTCAACTTTAAATTCCTGCTCGGAATGATAAGGATATACTTGACATCTTAAAGCTTTCTGAAAGAAGAGATGCTTAAAATTCTGTTGGATGTGTGGAAACAATTGCTGGACCATAGTGCCATCTGCACAGGTATTTCTTCACGTACAAAATTGCACCTATCGATTATGAGGTCACAAGACCAATACCCTACCGGCAAGAAACTAAACAATTGTAGTCCTTTAAGGTTTGGTTCAACTTCACACGTTAGAAATTGATGAATAAGTTCCTTACAACCTCAAGCAGAGAAGCCATCGGCACTAGACCCTCTACGGCGGCCACATTATAGTAACAAAGGACCAAAGTCAATGACACCTAGATTTATCAGCAAATATGAGCAACAAAGTATGATCTACCTGTGTGTCTCATTCCACTGCAGAAAGTGCTGCAGTCAGCTACAGACTGATTAAAGACATCAAAGGTAGCTGTAGAAGCTCTCTTGTAATGAAGCAGCAAATTGTTAAGCCTTGATTCTGAAGCAGCATTACAAATTAAATCAGACAACATGTTGAAGAACTAGTAATATAGAAATCTTAGTTCAAGGACTACTAGCATTTTGACCCATATTTCAAGACAGTTATGTACCTTTTAGCCTTCAATTTATCAGCCTCATTACATTGTTGGTGTGGCCTTTCGCTTGTATTTTTCTCATGTTCTGTCGGTATGCTCGACTGGAAATGAAGCTGAACTTCTTCATATTCTTAGGCTTTGGAAATCAGCCTCAAACTGTCCTCTTTTGAGTTTTGTTTTGGCTTTAGTTTTTGTCAGGCATTGGTCTACCAAGCAATGTTGTTGTCATAAAATGGTGATTTGAAGTTTTTTGTTGGCTAGTCTTAATATGGCTACCTCTTGTAGTCTCAGGCCACTTGGAAGATCTATTGTAATTTTCTCTTTAGTGTCAATATTAACAATGATCCAGAAAAAGGGACATGTCAATATTATCAATTTATCAATGTTGGACATTGGCAGCTTGGACTAGTCATTGATATCCATGTTAAGGAAAAGCACAGACGACCAAATGAATGGGAAGTGATAGAAATATATTGAAAACTTGAATAAACAGAAAACAAAAACACCAATGCTGAGTAGCCATGGTGGGATTTATATGCATACATATATTGATGGAAAGTAGGGAACATATGTTGATATATAACATGGATGTAGGGTTAAGGTCCCTGCAGCTTCACTGAGAATCCATTCATTTCCAGGATGAATGAAGCAAATTTCATTAATCAAAGAACCGAGTAGAAGAAAACTGATCCCAATAGCAGCATTTTATCAAGACTTTTAAGAATTTTGGAGTAAATTTGTATTTTTTCAGCAATTTATCTTAGATAGAGGCAGCTGTTAAATTCCAATTCTATTGCCTTTCAATCAATTATATACAAACTGATGCTTTAAGTCAATGATTTCATAAACAGCAGCAGATTAAAAACACGCTGTACGTTCATGTCCATCTTCAAAATCCTAATAAGAATAGGTTACCGAGCCTCAACAATTTTTGGGTGCTTCAGAACATCAAAGCATCACCGTGTTTGTAATTCTGACTAAATTCTACCACAACTAATGATACCCTAAACTCTTTACCTCTTAACTTGAGATGCTCAGGAATTAATCTCCACATATGGAGCACTATACAGTTCAATGGCTCAACACACTTTAAATTCATCTTCTTTACCAATCATTCTTGAATATGCAGGTTAACTCGCGAAAGAGGTCTGCCACATGCATGCATCCACCTCTCTAGATCCATTAGGTAATGCAGAAGAAAGACATTTAGGACATTAGTGCTTACCTAAGTATGTCTCCAGGCTGTAATTTTGGTCCACTCAATACTGGTGAGATGCTGAAATTATTGCCATCAGCATGGAACGAAGGGTGCCCAAGAGGCACTGGTCGATCTGGAATCTGTGGAACTTCAATATCTCCTTCTAACATTTTCAGCGCATCCAGAATGGTTGGCCTTAGAGCCACCATTATATGAGCACACAAAATCCCAACCAGCACAAACCTTTCCATTATCCCCTTCGGATTTGAATTTGAAGAATCACTACCTCTCAACAAAGAAGCATCCAAAGCCTGTTCCACTTTTCCAGCTTTCACCAATGACCAGGCCCAGTCTGTGATCAATAAAGCCCGAGGTGACCCTGAAGAAGACAAATCAAGAGCTTTTCTCCCACTCATTATCTCCAAAACAACCACCCCAAAGCTATAAACATCGCTCTTCTCAGTCAATTGACCATAAAGAGCATATTCGGGTGCTAAGTACCCATGAGTTCCAGCCACTCTTGTCGTAAGATGAGACTGCCCTTCCCTACTTTGCTTTGCCAACCCAAAATCGGCAACTCTTGCTCTCATATCAGCATCTAACAATATATTTGTCCCCTTGATATCTCTATGATATATTCCAGGCTTGACTCCATGGTGCAAATAAGCTAATCCCTTTGCCACATCCAAAATTATGCTCTTTCTTTGAGGCCAACTTAACAATTGCTTTTGAATTTGATTATCCGATGATGGAAATAAATGGTCATCAAGATTCCCATTTGACATGTAATCATAAACAAGATACCTCTGATTGCCTCTCTCATCAGAATTTACATCATCGTCAATCACACAGCACCCTCTGAGTGGCACCAAATTCCTGTGCTTCAAGTTGCTAATAATCTCAACCTCGTTGCAAAACTCTGCATCACCTTGAAAATCAGATTCTATAACACTTTTAATAGCCACCACTGTCCCATCAGATAAAACCCCCTTGTAAACAAAACCAAACCCGCCTCTCCCAATAAAATTCTTCTGCGAGAAATTGTCTGTTGCCTTCTCAAGATCCCGAATTTTAAACCAAATTGACCCTGTATTCGGCCTCAGTTTAGGCCTAGACCCTTGTTGTTCATCTAAATCAAAACCAAACCCTAAATTTTTTTTCCTTCTCCATTTCTTATCATACCAAAGATACAATCCTAACAAGCTAGACATTACCAAAATAGCAACACCAGCACCAGTCAAGCCAAAAACAAGAGCAGAATGAGAATTGCTAGCTGAACCAACTCTTGAATTTAATTCCAAACCAAATATACATGAAACAACACCATCACTTTCAGGACCAAACTCGTTAACAATACCAGCAGCATAGAGAACAGCAAAGTAAAAACAATCTTGAGCATGAGTTGTATTACCATCAGCAGCCAACAACAACGACTGTACTTTATAACCAGCTCTAAGACAAGAATCACAAGCTGTAAGATCAGTAAGATCAGACCGGCAATCTGAATCAAGAGAAGTCGACTTACCAAGTTGATCAACCCAGTCTTGAGATGTCTCTATACGGGCACAGATGAAAGGTGATGTAACAAACTGTGAAGGGTTGAAGCAGTGAGAGACAAGATTGTCGGAAAGAGAAAAGGAGCTGAGCTTTGACTGGTAATCTTGAAGGCAAGAACTAGAGGTAGCTAAGTTTGGAAGTTGAAAAAGAGAGGTTCCTTTGAGATGTTGAGATAGGGCAACCCCAAAGAGGGAGAGTATGGTTTGGCAACATGGGGGCTTGCTTGTGGAGTTGGAATTGTTATTTTGAGCAAGAGGGTTGAAGTTTCGACAAAGAGTTTTGTTCCATGGGATTCTTAAGACATAGTTAAGGTCCATAGGGCATATGTTTGAAGTGGAGGATTCTGCTGCTGCATAGGTGAGAGGGAGACAGAATGATATTAAGACAAGAAACCTTAAGAAATCAAGATTAGTGCTGCCCCCCATGCCAAGCTTTTGATTTTGCTAAGAATAGGGTTGCTTAGGATTTATTGTTATCTTGGCTTCAGAGCTCTGGCTGGAACTGCAGAGGAGAGGAAGAAGAAGACGAAGAAATCATATGGAAGAAGAAAGGGAAAGTTCTGGTCAAACACTCGCTTCAAGGGTTGGTGCAGCTGGAAGTTCAGCCGGTTAGCACACTTAGCGCCATTCAAATAAACAAAAAATAATCATCCCAATTAATTTGGATAAAAAAAAAAAGTTTGAAAATCTTCGGAATAAATTTCAAAATATTCAGGTAAAGGGAAAAAAATTTCACGGTGTCCTAAATTACATGGAATGTATTTGTTTAATTCATTAATATATACGTGAATTGTTTAAGTGTCCTTAAAATGTTTTTTATTTAAAAATATATTAATTATTAATATATCTAAATTATTATAAAACATTAAAAAAATATTTTTTAATATTTTTTTAATATAAATACTATTTATGTTCATTAATTAATGTATATAATTTATCTAGTATTATAATAATAATTATTATTTTTAAATATTTTTACACAACTGTTGCCTTGATTTACAGTTTCAATGCATGGGAGTGGACTACACGCGCTACAAAAGGTGGGGTTTGCTTTGACCTTGGAGTAAATGGTGGTTGGGCATGACATGGGCGAAAGCTGGAATGCTTTTTAAAAAGGAAGACTGTTTGGCTGAGTTAAGGAAGTGTCAACTCAAAGATAAGTTCGCTGACATGGCATTTTTGCAACCATTAGATGAAATCTTGTGGCTCTTCTTATCCATGTCGACAAGGTGAAATTCTATTCGATCCACTGAACAGAATATCAAACTATAATATTTATTTATTTATTTATTTATTTTATTATTTTCTATATTTTTCATCACTTTCTTTTCATTTTTTTTCTAATCGAATCTAAATACAATTAAAGAAGATAAACTCATTCCACCACTAAACTAAACACTAAAATGTACTTTCTTTCCATTTTTATTTTCCCTTCTCAGTGTTGTTTACGTACATGTTATTGAAAAAGTCTTCCCATTATTTTTTAGTATTGCAATTACTTTTTTTTATATATTTTTAAAAAATATATTTTATTTAAAAAATATTAAATTGTAGTAGTTTTTATTGATTTTGATGTGATAATATTAAAAAATCTAAAATAAATGCACAGAAGTAAATATCTATATAGCATGTCTCCGGCGGTAAGCTTTGCTATCTTCTTCCTATTAGAAATTTATATTTTTTTAATCATTAATTCAATACAATAAATGTATGTTTAGAATTATTTTAGAAAAAGAGTTAATCAATCCAGATGAAATTTTTTTTTTTGAAAAATATAGTTATCAAATTGATAAAAATTTTAAACTGAAAAATAATCCGAGTTATTAGATTGTTAACCCAACATAAATATCAAATTAATTTTAGATTAATTTTTTATTAAAAAAATCATTTAAAAAAAATCCTTGATATTAACCCTACAAAGTCATCTCAATGAAATTTTAAATCATTAAAATTTTCAAAATAATCCACGAAAATGAACCGAAGTTAGCCGCTATAATGGAAAGGATCGATTGAAGCCAAGATTACTGACTACCTATGACCTCAATGATAGAGACAAAAGAACTCCCTTAATGGCAGTGACAATCACGGACCATTCCTCGGCTTTGGGCTGCACTTGACAATTGGCAAGCAACAGTTGCACGCAAGCAGATTTACAGGTCCATGATTCTTTCTTTGGATTCCTCCTGAGCTTGCTTGTCGCTTGTGGAAGACACCTACTAATGGCTATGGTATCCTCTCCACGTCTGTCTATTCCATCTAGTACGAGTGGAACATTAGGATCTTCAATCAAACCTAGTGGTCTACTACATAAGAACTTGGTGAGGATATTTTCCAGACTATCCGAACTGTTCTGATGGAAAAGGATCAAAGCCTAATACCCTGCACTTTTAAAATGTATGGAGGCTAACACAAGTATAGGCCTGGCAGGTCAGGCATGGGAATGCCTGTTAGTGACTTTGGCTTCCATCTCTCTGGATGTCCTTCTTCCTGGACGTTGTGTTTTGGTTCTTTTGTTGTAGTTTCTGATCTGCCCTGTTTCTTTTCTTTTCTGTCCTCCTGTAGAGGTATAGATTTCGGTTTGCATTGTAACTTTCTTCTCCTTTAATTGTTGTTGTTTGGATGTTCCTTGCGGCATACCCCTCGTAGTATTGTGCAGATCTCTGCCCTTTTCTTATATACAAATTAACATTTCCCAAAAAAAAAAAAAAAAGAGGCTATGGACGGCAGAGACTGGTGTCCTATCTAACTTGGATGTGCATGCTTATCGCTTGGTTTCACTGGTCGGATAAAAAAATATATCCTTTCTGTTTTAGCCAGAAACCTCGTTGGACTTGTCTAGACTTTTTAAACTTGTCTTCTACGTTAAATCTAGTGATGAACCTTTCCACTCATGACCAAATCGAAACAATCCACCCGCAACTGACTGCCCTGCTGACCTGATCCTCAACTAAACCTTGGAAAGTGGGAACATTTAATTCCAGAGATCGCAAGACCTCCAATTTACCTGGTAGTGTTTCCAGTGGATTACATGGTCGTGCACTTGCATAAATTAGATTCGATGGAAGTGACTTCAATGATTCAAGTCTCTTTCAATTGTCCAGATAGAGACGTCCAAGCTTGGAAACTCCACGGAAAGTTGTTGCCACCCGGATTTAGTCTTGATGAAGATAGGCAATCGAGATCACTGCAAATTGATTCTTCCTCTATATTGCAGTTCCTTGAATCTAATTCGTCAAAGAGAACAAACCTGAGAAAGAATTGACTGGAAAACTCATGCGAACAGACCCTTCTCCTAGAAATGATGGTAATAGGGTCATTGTGGATGTCCATTGTCATCATCCCTACTCGATACAGATTTAAATGGAAAGATGTTACATTGAACAGAAAATTCTGCTATGCCTTTTTCTTGCATCAAATTTTTAGAAAAATCAAAATATTACTTTCAAATGCTTTTCTTATAATGCAGTTAATTCCTTTGTCACCAATTATTTTTGTCATAGAGCTACTTCTCTAAGTAATTTTACTACGGTGTCAGTCCACAATTAACAACAAAAACATAAATTGGAGTTGTGGATAGATATTCCAATTCATTTTTGCCACAGAACAAGCATGATATCGAGTAGCACTCTAGATCATGTAATGACTGCACTCTAGATCTTCTCTTACATATCCTTTCCCTACAGGCACAGCAGAAAAGGTCTCGTTACACCCTAGATCACAATGTTCTCCTCCAAGTGTCATCCCTTTCAAAAAAAATACATCAATTCCCTGCCATATGAAACAACTATTACCTGCTAATGCAAATGTTTCAATTGCAAAAAATTCACCCTCTTCCATTTTTGTGTGTTCCCCTCCTTTAACAATGGGAACAGATTTTCCGGCATGAATCTGGTAGGGGCCAATGCTGTGCCATTCAAGTTACGCATACTCTTAACTGCCGATGACACTTGAAGTTAGTGCACACACAAATATGTATTCACAGGGGATTTTATAATAAATCAACGGACATGCATGATATTCAGTGTGGATTCATCATCCATTAAGAAAAATACATTGAACAACCAAAAGTATAATCATTTTCACTGATTCGGAATGTGCAAGGTCACCAGTTGTTCCTTATCTTTCAACCCTACACAAAGTTATTATTGAAACACAATATTTGCATTGAATCAAGCTTGAACAGTCAAATAATGATAAATCAATTATGGGTAAAAATGGACCAGCACGATTTAGAACTGGAGCAGCTGAGGACCCCCTCATACACCCAGAAGCTCTAGATGGGAAAATAAGAACAAAACTTCTGCGAGACTAGCTTCCAATCTACTCATTCTTTCCCAACAGAGTCACAATCTTTAAAGATTAAATGGAATTATACATAAAACTGTCAATCAGCTAATTCGTTGTTAACAGTTCTATCAAACTCCTGAATAACGCGGCAACTTTTGAAACTTTACTTGCCGAAGGCTATCTGGGATTGAGTTAACCATGGTTAGCATCTAAGACCATGGTATTGAAAAAACATTAAATTTCAGCTTTATCAAAACCAAGGTTTTAAGTTTATCAAGTTTTCAAAACTATGGTTTTGAAAGGGTTACCTACTTCTTACTTTACCTGGTTCTCACAAACTCAATTACTCAACCACAATACCAAACAGGTACTAACAAAATTATCTTTGGAGTGATGATACAAAAGATAATCAAATACACACACAATTACAGTGTACCAAATAACAACTGAAACAACGGCATCAAATAGACATAGTACCTTGAAACACCTTTCCATTAATTTCAACATCGTATGATTCATTGACCTCTTGGATGGCAGCACCAACATTGCATGGACGCACATCAATCCCTGATTCCTGAAAAATTAAATAAAAATCAATTCTTAACCACAAGTTGCAAAGTCTTCTAGAGTGGTTAAGGTTTTGAAAACAATTAAAAAGAAACTAAATGAAGTCCTTAATCCTCTAAAGGAGAAAAAGCTTGCTTAGAGCCCCTTCTCCAATGATGCACCCCTATCCTGACTTAACCCAGTAAAATCTTCCCCTTCCTAAAAGAAACCCCTTTTAAGATTCTATACTCTTCTAGCAATGGAAATACAGGTGGAGAAAAGAACAAAGTCAGGCAGGCTACAAACACCACACTTTTGAAGGGAGTCAGCAGGCGAATAGGGAAAGCAAGAAAGATACTTTGGTGTGAATTTTTCATGGGGAAGCAATAAAGCACAAAAATTGCCCTTTTTAATGTAAAACTTGAATCTCACTGAAGAAAAACTAAATGGTCAACATTAAGAATGAGATGAAAATAACTTGGGTGAGTTACATGGTAATGACAAGATCAAAATTAATTTTCAGGGATCAAAGGTCAGCACCTTGATCCCCATGTTAGTTGCCTCACATGAAGCTTCAAGTAATGGATAAATCATAGGATTGACTGCCACTGTAAATGCACAATCCATAGTACGTCCTACAAATTTAATAATCACATTAATTATAAAGGCTCTAGGTGGGAAAGACACTGGTAGCACATTGAACCAACAACTTCATTCTGAGAAAACATATGAATTAAACTATAAAAAGGTTGTGCAATAAAGTTTTTACCATCTATATGGGTGCCAAAATCCAATTTCACCACATCATCATACTGAAGCACAGTCTTATCCCCTGTATTTGGGGTCCATTGAGCAGCAACACTAACAATGGAAAAGAAATCAAATAAAAATATAACCATGTAAAGAAAAAAAGGACTCCGAATTATTTAATCCAGGGTATAAAGTTGGCATTTACCAGTTCAGAAAGCATCCAGTAGGAAATGCAATGCCAGCTTGGAGACCATTCTCTCATATTAGCTTACAAACAATGTTCTCCAAGGTTTCACAGAGATCAGTCATTAACATTCCAGGCTTCAAAATGTTTTCATATACTTCCGAACCTAAAAACAAGTAGACAGAATTTCAAGAAGATGATACCAAAAACAGCCGGAATAAAGTTATACATAAGATCTATTAGCAACCTGGTGATGAACTTCTGCTGCCTGGCGATCTGAATTGTACATTGGCTTTTCAAGATGTTCCAATGCTCTTTTCTCTTCAGATGTACTCCTCCACAAATTACTAAAAGATCAAGTTCCCATGGGCAGGAAAAAAGATAAGAAATAATCAGAACAGGTAAAGTTGGAAAAAAAAAAAAACAAGATGCCTATGGGATACACAATACGTTTGATAAACAATTTAATTTTTCATGTCTCAAAATTATAAATCAGAAACATACAAAAACATGTATCACTTTTCATTTAACAAATCAAAGTATCAAGTATGCATTGTCTTCTGGTCTACTGCTACAGATTTTGGCTAAACTTCAGGTGTATTTGAGCCTATACTGTTGCAATACTAGTCAAGCTCAGGAAAAAAAAAAAAGCAGCAATATAATCTTGGCAGGCAGTGAATCCAATAATCCACAGATACTCAAAAGTGTAATCATTGAAATCAAGAGATTGGAAAAAGAATAAGAATAATAATAACATTTACTCACTCGTCTATGTATTGCTGGGTTTCACCTTCAGGAAACTCCCCAGAAGGGAAAAGATCCACGACAGGAATAGTGGGTGGATCAGTCTGCTTTGCCAATTCCTTTTTTCTCCTGCAGATTACAGGGGGAAAAAAAAGATCACGGGCTACTGAAAGCAAATGTTCAAAGGGACAGGGAATCAAAGATGTCTATATGTCCTCGCTTTTGTTTTTCTTCTTCTTTTTCTTTGTAACTTCTGCAAGAAAACAATTACCAAATGCACACAATATTATATGTCAGCACCATTACCAAATGAAATCATCAAATCATCTCAATTGAGATAAAAATACCATCAAGTGTTTACTTATATCTCGCAAAACGCAGATATAAAACAATGAATTGATTCTCATATGACAGGATTCCCCAACATTGATAATGTGATCAGTGTCTTTCTTCTCAAAACCAAATTAACAAGCAAATACAATAATGACAAACTCTATATATGGACAGCTCTGCCGATAGATTGTATTTTCAACATTTCAAGAAAAAAGATCGTGTCTTCACTCTTTCAGTTCTTTCGAAACTTACGCCAGGAGGTAAAACCCTTTCCTTATGCTACAAAACAGAACAAAAACCGATAAATTAAGAAACTTTAAGCATAATCCAACAACAATAAACAATCACCTTTGGTCACTCCTCCTTCTTCTTCTTGTATTACAGAAAAAACATCAGAAGATTCACCGTTTTCCTTGCTGACCGAAGCCTCTAAATTCCCATTTTTCTCTTCAACCGGAACTTGGGTTTTCAAGTCCTCGCTTGCCATTATTAAAGACCCCTTTAAAAAAAAAGATTCACATGTTTTTTTGACCCTCAAAATCATTCAATTTAAACCCAAAAAAGTTGAATCATTTAGGAAACAAAAAAAATAACCAAAAAACTGATTTTTTGTTTACCTGAGAAGTGAATGTGAGATCGAGCATGTCCTAATATTTTTGAGATAAAATGAGTGATCGATGATTATATGAAGAGTATGAGTTTAAACTGGAAACTATTTTAGGTTTTGGATTGTACGCGACAGGGAGTGCGTTAACAGCTTTGTAAAGGATTTGTTGGTCGCGTGGTCGATAAATTATGAATTAATATTATATTAAGACAATAAATTCAAGGTAAAAATAGATGAAAAATCACCTTAAAGGTTTAAGCATGGAGGTAGATTTTTTGTCTTTTCCGTCATGTGAAGGTTGTAGTTTTTCTATATAATTTGTCTGTAATCATTTCCATGATTTGTGTTTGAATTACCACTTGTTTTTTTGGTTCATTATTATTGTTTTTGTAATAGTTATCAATTCATCATGGTAAAATCATTTTTTTAAACTACTTTTTAAACAAAATCAATCAGATATCTTTTAACTCTTAAATCTGTTTTCTTTTGAAATTAATAATTAATAGAATTCCATCAAGTTTACATCTTCATCAAAATATTTCATCTTAAAAGGTTTTTTCTATTATTTGATATTTCTCATGAAACTAATCACAATTACAAAGTTATTGGATTTAATGCTAAACAATTACAAAGTTATTGGATTTAATGTAAGTTTAAGTTAGTAAATTAACCCCAGTCAATTAAAAAAAAATTTATTAAGAACATGTTAAAAACTTAAAATGACATTATTTCTTTTAAAAAAGAAAAAGAAAAGAAAAACTAGTTTTTACTGAATCGACTAAATCATGAATTCAATCATCAAATTAACAGGGTCGTATTAATTTAACTCCAAGCTAACTTTTTTTTAGAGCTGGTCTTATGCAAGAAGGGGGTTCGTCAGGTCTCAGATTCACCAGCTAAATTTATTAATTGTACACGGGTGTCCTAGCATTTACCAAATATACTTGTATATAGGAAGAGAGAGCTTGAGATTCAGGCAACAGAATGGTGGAATGGGAAGTCGGAGTTGAGCACGAAGCTTTTGCTAAAACATTTACTGGAGAAAGTTGTAGGATTTAGTGTTATGCCTCCATCTTTTGTCAATGGTTGTATGGCAATTAAGAAGATGAGAGCAGAGATAAATGCAGCAAAGCTGACAGGATAATGAATCCATGGAATGCTGGTGTTTGACTTGGTGCCCGCAATGCAAAGTTGTTGCTATCCTTTTATACCGTGTGATTGGTTGTAATTGCTTTGTGTTGTTGTTGCTGATGGTTTGAACTGTTACAATAACAATGCTATTCACATTTGAATCTTTCAGCTGGTGTGTCATGCAACCATTAAACTAGCACTTTAGTGCTACATGCTGAGGACCTAGTAATTGCTCCAGCTAGTTTTTCTTTTCAATATTGTTTTGGCAGCTATTGTGCTAGGTTTCTTTAGAGTCTTGGTTCATTCTTCTTGTGGGCTCAGGCTGTTTCACATGCTATTGTTGTCCAGTGTTCAAACTGCGGAGTTTTATTTCACTTTTGCTAGCTGTGTTTTTGGTTACGCTCTGTAATTTCTTTTGCTGGATTACAATTTTGTTTCTGGGCACTGATCTGTTAGCAGATCACTTCCTCTCGTTGTAATTTCTGCAGATTTGCAGAACATTTACTATTGTCAATTATTGGCGTTTTGGCCTACTTGGTACTCAGTAATACTATCTGGAAAGAAAAGGGAAAGAAAAAAAAGAAAACGCAGGGTGAAAAGCATGCAACTATCTGTTTATGGTCTAGTATAGGACACTCTTGAGAAAATTTTGGACCGTGTTTTTTCCAAGGCAAAAGAGTTATGATGATATAGTATCTTGTATTGTTCTCAGTTGTGGGGACTAATTTTGGATCAGTTAAAGATACTAGCTTCCATAGCAGCAGAATCGATTGTTTGGATTTGTTGCATTTGTCCTCCAAGAGACTCTGAGGGAAATATTTGCCAAGAGAAACCCTCATTTTATCTGTGGTTCATGGATGTTTGTTATGCCGTACAATGAGAAAGGGATAGTAGTAATCAAGTATATATTTTTGTTTCAAATGTCCATCTCTGCAGAGGCCAAGGACTTGAGACTGGCTCTGAAGGCAGTAGAAGCATCTGCAATAAGAATTCGTCAAGTGCATTAAAGGTAATTTTTACAACTAACAGGAGCATCTCTTTTTATTTTTTTATTTTTATTTTTATCAGAATTGTAGTTTGCTTTTAACGTCTTCAATACTGTTTTGCATCGTTCACCATTCCTTGGTGAGAGAACTGCAAAATGGACAAGGAAATAAAATACAACAGAAGGAAGCTGTATTTTAGATATATATAGCTTGTGGAACTGCTGCGGCAGCTGGTGAAATTACAGAACTCTTGATGCGCATTACTGACCAGCAGCAAATGCCTCTACTGGGAATGTTTTGGTGATGCCAGCGAGGCTCTTGAAGTGAATTTTTCCGGTGGGTGGATCATCAATGGTTATCTCATTTACTGGAGGCCATAACATGAGTTCTTTAGCCTTCACTCCCTTGAGTTTCTTTATCTGTTTTTTGCTGACATAGCCAGTTATATTAGTGTCATAGCTCACAAGCTTGCCGGCCATCTTGAAGTTGTGTTCAACCTTCTTCTTTTGGACGATCCACATGTATCCAGTACTACTAACAAAACCAACTTCGATCACATCTGCAAGAGGGAGAAGTCCCAGGGGAAGTCCAAACTCCTCAAGAAGAGAGATAGCCATTTTAAGCCCTTCCTCGTGACCCTTTGCGACAACTCCACCTTCCTTCTCAGCCATGGGTGATAGGCTCTTAGCTTCTTTGCTTAGAATTCACTTTTTAAACTAATTTGTTTGATTGGAGCTGCTTTGAAGTTGTTCATTAATTATACCCGGTGCTCCCTTGCATAAGACAATCTTAATGGAGAAACCAAAGTGATTTGCATTGCATTATCCATCGCCATTATCGGTTTTCACTTCAAAAATTGGCTGTTATCTTTGTTGTTTAAATGCTCTAAGTGTAATTATTTTGTAATGTTTACTCTCGGTAACTTGTCCTCCTTGAACAGGAAAAATATTCTCCTATGCAATCTCATTAATGCCGTCTTTCCACCCTGAACAAAGGATTGTCACTAATAATTTACAGTACTTGCTCCCGCAAAGGCATGATGTTAAAGATGGCTGAATTGCTTACATTTTATATTGCCGCAGCCATTTCATGTCGCGCATAAGGGATTTCACTCCAGTAACGATTCTGAAAATTAATTTTGCAGGGCCTAGAAAACTCAAGTATAAGTCACTGTTCAGTCACCAGTGCAAGTATGGTGGATGACAAATTGCAAGGCAGTTTATATAATAGCCTTTGATTTTCCTGAGCTGTGTTTTGTGTTGCTGCTGAGGCTCTGGTTTTGATTCTTTGTTAAAAATGAAGTTGTCCTGCACGGAAGTTGGCTTCTTTGTGAGCAATCATACTTCATTCACTTACCAATTGGAAAAGAAAAACCAGTGGCAGGCTGGCAGGCCAATGCCATTGCTGCCTTGCAGATCCTACATTGAGCTTCTTCTGGGGATATTACCGTTGGATTGTTCGAATGTAAGAATCATCCACTACAAAGAAATTTGTCGCCTCTTTTGCACATCATCTCCTTTTCTGTTTTAAAATTTGTATAGATTTTTTTTCCTTCTAAAAAATTACTTTTTTGTTTAAGAAAAAAACTAAAACAATGCAGCTCTCCACCTGCATTTGAATTATAATAGTAATTTATAATGTTTTTTAAATAATTTATTAAATGTAAAAAGAATTAATTTGGTTTTTCAATGTGTTATTTTTGTATATATTTGATCCTTGTACTTTTAGGTATTGACATTTCAGCATTCAAGCTTTATTTTCATATATTTCAATTACTAAATATTAAAAAATAAGAGAGAAAGTCATTAAAAAAATCCTATATATTATATTATAACTATAAAAAAAAATTAATATTGATATTAGTGAGCTCGTATAGAAAGGAAGTTCAATGCAAATGGTTTGGACTTTGGAGGTTTAATGATGCTATAAAAACTAGATCAAAGACCTGTAAGGTTTATTTATATTTGGTTTGATAAAAATTTATGATTTAGGGTTTAAATTACTTAAACTTGATTTTTCATCTATCACAAATGGCTAAAATTTATTACGGTAGATTATACATTGTTTGTCTAAGTAAATGACAGATGGTGCATCATGTCATGTACTTAGTGTAAACAAGAAAGGGCATATGAGCTTTTTAATGGGGTTTATTTTTACTGTTAAAACTATATTTTATGATTTTATTTATTTGAAATTACTTTTTTTATTTTTTTATTTAGATGTATTGGTATAAAAAATAATTAAAAAAACATTATTTTTATGTATTTTCAAATAAAAAATAATTTAAAAAATAATTATTATCATATTCTTAAATATTATTTAAATGTTTATTTAATATAGTAGTGGTCTTTATAATTGTGGTATAAAAAAATAGATTTTAAAAAATATTTTTAGATGTTATTAACAAGATTAAAACATGTGTTTGGTTAAAATTACAATTAAAATTATTGTTAAATAAAAATAATTAAAAAAATATTTGGTTAATATTATTGTTAAAAGTATTATTGATAATAAAATGGCTAAAAAAGTTATATATTTCATAACATTAAATTATATAAGTATGTGATTATTAATACATAGAAAAAATATAGCAAAATAATATTAAGATCCCTGTTTAACCCAAAAAAAAAAAGAAACATGGAATAAATGTACCAATTGCAAAGGTGATTCATCTAAGAATCTAAGCATTATTATTATTATTATTATTATTTATACATATCCTAAAATATAAACTAGTTTTATTATCTCCTTAAATCAATTGCAATCACGTCATGAATATCACTAATTGGAGATGGTTTATGATTTACATGATTTTATAGATATTTTTTGCAATCTCATTATCTTTTTTACTAATAAATGAAATTTAATTTTCTCAGTACTTAGAGATGTATAGCGAGCAGTTTTGCACTAAGCATGTATGATATCCAGTAAACTTGTTATTGGTCAAAAATAAAAGTATTTACTCAAACCAATAGTCTCAAATAACATCAGCTGCGCTGAGATGTATGAGAGGCTGTTTCAGGGAGGAGGTCAAAAGGCAAAATTTCTCGATCAGATCTTTGCTGTAGCCGCTGCTTATTGATGCAAGAAAGTGAGAGTTATTTTTCTCGAGAGCCATGACTTACCTTCCAAATCTTTTTAAAATGGCTAGCGCAGAAGCCTTCCAAGCCCATACACACAGTCTGACCTACCTCACGAAGTACTTTGGGCTTGGGTTGACCCTCACCAAGTCCACAAAGCCATAGGTTTTTCAAGGACAACGCTTTCAGGGTTTATGATCTGAGCTCCTTCTCCCCACTGCTTCGCTCTAGCCCCCGCAAAATGCCACCTTTAACCTCCCTCAACCTCCGTCATCTCCTCCGCCTCTACCAACTTTCCTCTCCACCACCACCAATAACTTTCTCTTTGCGTTCTACCCCTGCCCATCACCCCAAAATCCCAGCTTTACCCTTCTGTCTCTCCCAAAGACCCTTCTCCTCCTCCCAAACCTTAAACCCTAGCAACACTGAAAGTCCAGATCCCGCAATAGTTCAGTCTTTATCTACTGAGATTTCAAGAGACCCAAACACTGATCCTTTATCAATCTCAGAAAGGCTCCACCTTTCCTTCTCGCACTTAACAAAGAACAACGCTTTAACACCTTCCCTGGTCCTGCAAACCCTCAAGCTTTCTCCTGATGCAGGCCGTACAGTTATTGGGTTTCACGATTGGCTTATTAAAGATGCAAACTTTGAGCAAAATGACGAGTCTTTGGCCCTTTTTGTTGACTATTTTGGTAGAAGAAAGGATTTTAAAGCAGCCCATGATTTGCTTGTTGAAGGTAAAAGTGTTGCTGGGGTTAAGTGTTTTGAGTCTATGATTGATAGGCTTGTGAGAGCAGGGAGGACAACACAGGTCATTGGGTTTTTTGAGAGAATGGAGAGGGATTATGGGTTTAAGAGAGACAAGGAAAGTCTTACGTTTGTAGTTCAGAAGTTGTGTGAAAATGGGTATGCAAGTTATGCTGAGAAAATGGTGAAGAATTTGGCTAATGAGATATTTCCTGATGATGGTATTTGTGATTTGTTAATTAAAGGTTGGTGTGTTGATGGGAAATTAGAGGAGGCTAAAAGATTAGCAGGGGAGATGTATAGAGGTGGTTTTGAGATTGGTACAATGGCGTTTAATGCTATGCTTGACTGTGTTTGCAAGCTTTGTCGGGAAAAGGATCCTTTTAGGTTGGAGTCGGAGGTGGAGAAGGTGTTGATGGAAATGGATATTCGTGGAGTTCCACGAAATGTGGAGACTTTTAATGTGTTGATTAGTAATCTGTGCAAGGTAAGGAGAACTGAGGATGCAATGAAGTTGTTTTCTAGGATTGGGGAATGGGGTTGCTGTCCAGATGAGACTACATTTCTTGTTTTGATTAGGAGCTTGTATCAGGCAGCGAGAGTTGGTGAGGGGGATGAGATGATTGATAGAATGAAGAGTGCAGGGTATGGTGATAAGCTGGATAAGAAGGCTTATTATGGATTTTTGAAGATTTTGTGTGGGATCGAGAGGCTTGAGCATGCTATGAGCGTGTTTGAGATGATGAAGGCAGATGGGTGCAAGCCTGGGATCAAGACTTATGATTTGTTGATGGGGAAGTGGTGTGCCCATAATCGTCTTGATAAAGCAAATGTTCTTTATAATGAAGCATTGAGCAATGGGGTGACAGTGACACCCAAAGAGTACAGGGTGGATCCGAAGTTTATGAAAAAACCGAAGGCTGTTAAGAAAGAGAAGAAGAGGGAGACATTGCCAGAGAAAATGGCAAGGAAGAGGAGGCGGCTTAAGCAGATTAGATTGAGTTTTGTGAAGAAGCCCAAGAAGGGGATGCGCCGTGCCCTTTGATCTCTATCCAATTCATATTTCATCAAGTAAGGATGTATGGCAATGTTGGTTGCTGTTTGTTTTGAGATTCAATCTTGTTTGGAGGTTGTTATTGTATGCTAGGAATAAAATGTTTCTTCTGGTTCACGTGTGCTTGAAACAGTATGAGCAGTATATTTTCGGTCAGAACTACTGTTTGTTTTGAGATTCAATCTTGTTTGAAGGTTGTTATTGCATGCTAGGAATAAAATTTTTCTTCTGGTTCACATGTGCTTGAAACAGTATAAGCAGTATATTTTCGGTCAGAACCAAATTCATTGAACTTGCAAATTTCTGAGGTCTGATAGCATGATCATTTGCGCTTTGCCCGTTTCCTTCAACTACAGTGTTTTTCTACCGCGCACTCTACTGATAATGTTTGGAGCATGTGCTTTTGAATTTCTTCATTTTAACTGTTTTAATTCAGACGAGCCTGTTTTCCGCTAAATAGATATCAGTCGACGCGACCTCACCCTTTCTCTTAGCTTGAATCCTGTGTCTTGTAGGTTGAGAGAGGCACCGATAAATATTAGGATGATATGAAAGGTCGAATTCTCCCTTGGTAACTTATCTTAGCATTCAAACATGGTTTACATTTTAGTTTGAGATTGATGTAATCAATGGACTTCCTGATATTATTGTCAATTTATAAGAACTTATTCTCCATTAATGATTTCATGGTTACCCCTGTTCAATTTATGTTTGAGGTTGTGTTGTGTTGTGAGTAATCTGTCAATGCAATACTTTGTTTTATGTATGCCTCTCAGACGAAAGTTTTCCTGTTGGATAGCAAGGAAATGCTCACAAAAATTATAACCATTATGAACTGATGTTGGTTCTTGCGAGTCTGTGGACATAGAACTTGACATTTTCACCTGGACGTCGAAGTGGCATGAACTGGGATGCTGGTAAATTGCGCCATGTGATATCTGAGATTTTACTGATAAAAATGGAAGTCCTTCAGGTTGCCTTTAATTATATGTCTGCAAATAATGCATATACAAGTTTTCATGATGCTAGGATGAGAACCGTTTCTCAAGTTACAACTTGCTATCAGTTTGGATCTTTAGTCAACTGGTTATCTGGTGGATATTGCTAGTCTTCTCGTCCAAACAAAAAGCAGACTTTCTTTATAAAATCAAGCCATGGCTCTTCATGCCTTTTTTTTCTTTTTTCCTTTTTCTTCGGGCGTCCATCTACAGCTACAATACTACTGGTTCTGCGGTCATAATGTGTGATCTGCATGTCTGGTTATCTGTGATTTCTAGTTAACTTTACAGGGTGCTCGGTGGAACTGTTTTTCACTTATAAAAACATTAAAATAATTTTATTTTTTTTTTATTTTTGATAGCAACACATTAAATCATCAAAAAAATAAAATAAAAAATATAAATTTAATAATTTTTAAAACAAAAAAAGTTTTAAAACGGATCCAAATACAGTTAAAAATGTAATATCATAGAGACACAAGGTGCTGAGATGAATCTTCCTAAAAATTGATGGTATCCTTGGGGCTCGAGAGATGGAGTGTTAACTTATTAGTGTTAAATGCTTGCAGTTAATTGGGGTAAGAGAGAAAATCCCCTGAGTTATTGATTGCTTTTAAATTTTTAATTGATACAATGACCAATGAGGAGTTGGGATTGATACCCAGTTAATTCTAATAAAAATAATGAATATATATATTAAAGTAATATTTTGTTTATTTCTAAAACTTTACTTTTAATATCGACACAGTAAAAAATACAAAAATAAATTTAAAATCCAACTCAATCATCATATGATGATGGAGAAAAATCAAACTACACATCCTAAAAACTTGAAAGCTTTATTAAACCTCACAGATACAATATATTGATTGATACATAAATTTTGGGAAAACTTATATTACATTTTGGTTAAGAATAATTTTATCTATATTTTTTTAAGTAATCTTAAGAGTGTGAGGCTTTACGATATCTGTAATTCCACCTTAGCCTTCTCCGTTGGATGAACCCATCAAAATACAAATAGTCATTGACATTGTCACATACAATTTCTGTATTGCAACCAGTAATGTTTCCTTGAAAGTAACAATATATATACGCATTTAATTAAATAAATTAAAAATCATTCATAATAAATAAAAATTAAATTGAAAAATAATATATATATATATATATAAGTATTGAGATGACATTATATTGTATTCATCTTGGTAAACTTTAGTTAATTAGCTAAATTTATGATCTTACTCAATATTAAAAAGTTATATTAAATATTAAAAGATAAAATTAAAATTCAAAATATTTAATTCAAAAAAGTAAAAGAAACCCGAGTTATGAACCTCCTGACAAGACTTCATAATAGAATTTACATGACGATCACACAATCAAAAGGATTCTTCTTGAACTTAACTTAATCTCTTCACGCGTGGGAAGTATCTCGCCAGGACACAGTAAATTGAGATACAGAAGTGAGAATCTGCATAAAAAGATTCCCAATGAACAAAATCAAATGTCATCATTAAATCATCAACCTTAGTACCTTAAACGAGTCATAAACCAAGAGCTCATGATCGAAGGAGAAGTGTAGAGAATTAACAGAGGTTGTGCTCTTTTAAATTCAACAAAAGTAGCCTTAAAAATAAACCCTTGGATTACTTAAACATGTAAATTTATCAGAAACAACCAGCAACAACAATAAACCTTTACCAGTTTTATTACATAATCTAATCACTGATCGCTTTTTACCGTATATAAAGCAGAACCTAAAGATTGACCTAGAGCCAAGACACATCACCATATGAAGAGGAAATAGCAGATTCTACTGTTCTTAAGGCGGACAAATTGGGTAA
>NW_011499922.1:69612-75551 GCF_000495115.2 Populus euphratica
AAAATTAAAAAAATTATTTAAAAACATTAAAAACGTATTCTCGGATTAGAAGTTACAGACAAAAAATGGGCTGCTTCTTGAGGCACAAGCTTTGAATGCAAATGGAAAGTCTTTCAGCTAAGCAAAGGCATCCTGTATTGTCCCAATTGACAAGCTGCAATAATTTCTATTCAGATCTTGTCAGTATTAAGAACAAGCATCACTATTCAAGTCGTTTTAGTATCCTGATTCCATCACAATGGTTTTTCGTAGTAAAGAACAGTTCTTTCTCCTATGAAATTTCTTCTTTTTTTGGCATTTTTTATAGTCAGAGTTTTCTCGATTATTTCATGATTTACCGACATCTTTTCTCCAGAAATACTCGTAAACTAAAGTATATCACTGCAACACTAACTTCATGAAAGAAATAATTTTTTTTCATGAGCAGAGCTACAAAAGTTGAACAAGAGTTGATGAGAGGAATAAGGGATGATGAGCTGCAGGTTGCAAGGTTCTGAGACTAACTGAGACTTAGACCGAGACCCAGATCAATAATACCATCACCTTCCCCAGGCTGATGGTAAGAGGGGTGAAGAGCTGGAGGGTTTAGAAGGAAGCCTGATGCATCTGAATCCAATGGATTAATATTGCAGGACTCATGACTAGAATGAATGCTTGTTGCAGGAACTTGAAAGCGTGTTGACCTATTTACACACTGAATTCTGCAGTGAGAATTGAAAGTAGAAGTGGGGGGCAACCAAGTAGACATGTAAGCTTTCTCCCATCATCAACGTTATTGCAGTGGTTCTGCTTTTCAGGTTGGAAATCGAACGGTGATCAGAAGAAAAGATCCGCTTTTCTATATTTTTTTTATAATTTTATGCATTGCTAGTCATCATATGCATTGCTAGTCAAGTCTGCACCGTGTGGAGCCCAAGCGGCTTGGCCAGTGCGGGACGAAGATTCTTAGAATTTATTTAAATAAATGAAAAACACGTCACAGCAAATATATCCGTGTGGAGCCCAGGCGGCTTGGCCAGTGCGGGACGAGGAATTTTAGAATTTATTTTAATAAACGAAAAACACGTCATAGCAAATATATCTCGTTTACTTTATTGATATTAAAAACTATTATAATATATTTTTAAATAAAAAATACCTTAAAAAACAATACCTTCCATTATCTAAAACACAGCCATTACTAGAAACCAAATTCCCAAAAAAAACCAAATCAAAATAATTACAAGAACACTGCAACCGTGATCATACATTCCATTCCAGGAGTCATGCTCGAGAACACCATCCCGTCAAATTTGGAACGTGCTCTTTTTTTTTGTATATTTATTTTAAATTCTTTTTATATTTGTTTTAATTTTATTCTTTATTCGTTATATTTATATCAAATTTAGTTTTTTTTTATATTCCTGTTTTTTTTCTCCCTTCTTTTGATTAATTTTTTTTCAATTTACATATCAAATTTTTGTTTTTTTAATATCCAAATTCTTTTCATTATAATTTATTTTTATTTCATTTTATCTTCTCCTCATTGTTTAATTTTATTTGATTTTCATCATTTAATTTTATTTGATTTTCATGGTAACTTTTATCTTTATTTTTTTATTATTATTTAAAAACTCGGCCCAAGGGTCCATCCTAAGCAAATCTTGGATCACGAATCGAGTGAGTTGGCCAAAGATACTCAATGCTCTGTTTGTTTTTTTATGTTTTAAAAGTGTTTTTTAAAAAAAGTAAATTTTTTTCTTTACTTTAAATTATTTTTTTGTATTTTTAAATCATTTTAATATGTTGATATCAAAATTGATTTAAAAAAATATTATTTTGATACATTTTTGAGAAAAAAACACTTTAAAAAACAACTACAATCATACTTTTAACCATATTTTTAACTTAAAAAGATTATCCAATATTTTTTAAAAAAATTCACAAAAAGGTTATATCCTCATTTTTTTAATTATAAATTTTTAAACCAGCCTGGAAGTCAATCCCTGGACAAATCTTGAGTTGCAAGTGAGGTGGATTAGCTAGGGTTATTTGGGCAACTATTTTTTTATTTTACAAATATATAAAAATAATATTATTTTGATTCAAAGTTTTTTTTTTAATTCAATAGATTTTAATAAAATTTAACAAATAAATCCAACAAGTTTAAAAAAAATTACAAAGAATTTAATAAAAAAATTAAGTCATTTTTTTATTATTTTTAAACCTAGTACAGGGATTTATCCCGAGTAGTTATTGGGTTATAAGTTAAATAAATTGATTAATCTAATTTTTTATTTTATAAAAATATCAAAATTACATAATTTTGATAAAAATTTAACAAATAAAATCAACAAGTTTTTAAAACATTTAACAAAAACATTATTTCACAATTCTTTAGTTGTGATTTTTAATTATTATTATTATTTTGATAATCTTGCTTCGTTAATTTGCAGCTCCAACAAGCTTAGAAATCCTTGGAAAAGATGGCTTGTTGTCGTTGTCATCTTTGACAACTGATCTTTATATTTATCATAATCTAATTTTTAAATAAATAATATAAAATAAATAAATAAAAATATATTTGAGAATAGAATTAAAACAATATAAATTCAAACTTCAAAAATAAAATTATCAGATTTTAAAGTAAATTAGTTAAAAATTAAAAAATTAATAAGTTAAAAATTTAATTAAAATCTGGATTAGTTTAATTAATAAAATTAGAAGAATTAATAAGTTTGTAAATTTAATTAAATTTTTATTTATTAATTAAATAAATTTAGAGATTTAATTAAAATTAATTGAAAGATAAAATTAAAAATTTATTTGATTAAGGGACTCAATTGATACATTTTAAAACGCCAAGAATCAAAGTATAATATGTCATTTTTCATGTCAAATGAGTAATTTAAAATAAAATAAACAATACAATTTACCTCAAATAAAATATTTAAGGGGTGATAATTTTTTTTATATGTAATTAATCTTATATTATAGAATTTTTATTAATTAGTTAAGGTTTTCAGTGATCATAATACTATATAATAACTCTTTAAATAAAATATTTTTTTTTTTAAAATAAAATATTAAAAATTTATTTTTTTAAATAAAATTTTTAAAAATATCATCATGTCGTCGTGTGCGGCAGTATTTGCTAGTAAATAACTAAAAACAATCTCTTCCATGACGATACTTCGGAAGATTACTTAAAAGCCCGTCGTCATAATTGATGGGAGAGAAATGCACAGTTTGCTTACGAGAGATGAGCATAGCTTGTCATGTCTGCACCGTGTGGAGCCCAAGCGACTTGGCCCGCGCGGGACGAAGACTTTTACTAACCAATAAGCAAAACACAGCCACGTGCCTTCTCCGAAACTGCAATTGCTGTTTTGGTATCGCTGTACCTTGTTCTTTTTAAAATATTTTTAAAATTGCTTTCTACCATTAAAAAATATTAATAGATAATCTTAATGTATTAATATAAAATAAAATAAAATGAATGGGTTTTAATCTTTGAATAAAATGGATCCACTTGTAATTGATTACTAATAAAAACAGATAGACAGCAGAAGAAAAGCTCATCACCATACACTTTCACCTTGGCCATTTCTCATCTCACCCTGCTCTTTCTACTCAATATTTACTTTACCGTTCCTTGCTCACATCCCCTGCTTTTAGTTTTCCTCGCACCTTCTCTACTTCTTCTCAACATCCATTTCTTTTCCATTCCAAGACAAGCTATGGCTGATGCAATTGTTTCTGCTCTCGTGAGTACAATCATGGGGAACTTGAATTCCTCAATTCTTCAAGAGCTTGGGCTTGCTGGGAGCCTAGAGACGGACCTTGAACATCTCCAGCGCACTTTCATAACTACTCAAGCTGTGCTCCAGGATGCAGAGGTGAAGCAGTGGAAGGACGGGGCTATAAAGGTTTGGCTCAGACACCTCAAGGATGCAGCTTATGATGTTGATGATTTGCTAGATGAGTTTGCCATTGCAGCTCAGTGGCATCAGCAGCGAAGAGATCTCAAAAATCGACTAAGATCCTTCTTTTCTATCAATCATAATCCACTTGTTTTTCGACGAAGAATGGCGCATAAATTGAAAAATGTGAGAGAAAAACTGGATGCCATTGCCAATGAGAAAAACAAGTTCAATTTAACACCACGAGTTGGCGACATAGCTTCTGATACCTACGATGGGCGGCTTACCAGCTCACTCGTGAATGAATTAGAAATTTACGGAAGAGGCAAGGAGAAAGAAGAACTAGTCAACATCCTGCTCGCTAATGCAGACGATCTCCCTATTTATGCTATCTGGGGAATGGGGGGCCTCGGGAAAACAACACTTGCTCAATTAGTCTACAATGAAGAAAGGGTTACACAACAATTCAGTTTGAGGATGTGGGTGTGTGTATCTACTGATTTCGATGTAAAAAGATTAACAAGAGCCAACATAGAGTCCATTGATGGTGCCTATTGTAATCTTCAGGAATTGGATCCCTTGCAACGATGCCTCCAACAGAAGTTAAATGGAAAGAAGTTTTTGCTTGTATTGGATGATGTGTGGGATGATTATGGTGATAGGTGGAGTAAATTGAAGGAGGTGTTAAGGAGTGGAGCTAAAGGTAGTGCTGTAATAATAACTACCCGTATTGAGATGGTTGCTCGTAGAATGGAACCAGCCTTTGTCCAGCACATGGAGAGATTGTCTGAAGAAGATTCATGGCATTTGTTTCAACGGCTAGCAACTGGGATGAGAAGGAAAGAGGAGTGGGTACATCTGGAAAACATTGGAGAATCAATAGTGAAGAAGTGCGGTGGTGTTCCTTTAGCTATAAAGGCACTCGGGAACCTAATGCGGCTAAAAGAAACGGAAGATCAGTGGATAGCTGTCAAAGAAAATGAGATTTGGGATCTAAGAGAAGAAGCAAGCGAGATTTTACCTGCTTTAAGGTTGAGTTACACTAATCTATCACCACATTTGAAGCAATGCTTTGCGTATTGCGCTATATTTCCAAAAGATCAGGTGATGAGGAGGGAGGAGCTGATTGCTTCGTGGATGGCAAATGGCTTTATTTCTTGCAGTGGAGAAATGGATTTGCACTTCATGGGTATTGAGATATTCAATGAACTAGTGGGAAGGTCATTTCTGCAAGAGGTCAAGGATGATGGATTGGGCAACATAACATGTAAAATGCATGATCTTATGCATGATCTTGCACAATCCGTTGCAGCACAAGAATGCTATACGACAGAAGGCGATGGGGAGTTGGAAATTCCTAAAACTGCCCGTCATGTAGCTTTTTATAACAAATCAGTAGCTTCGTCTTCTGAAGTTCTCAAGGTCCTATCACTTCGCTCACTTCTTTTGAGGAATGGTGCTCTTTGGAATGAATGGGGAAAGTTTCCTAGTCGAAAACATCGAGCCTTGAGATTAATAAATGTCCGCGTGCGGAATTTTCCGAAGTCAATTTGTGATTTGAAACATCTAAGGTATCTAGATGTATCAGGCTCCGAGTTCAAAACACTGCCTGAAAGTACAACCTCACTCCAAAACCTCCAGACACTACATCTGAGACGCTGCCAAAAACTCATCCAATTACCAAAAGGTATGAAGCACATGAAAAGTCTTGTCTATCTTGACATAACGGGTTGTTATTCACTTCGATTTATGCCTGTTGGACTGAGACAATTGATATTCCTACGAAAACTTACCCTGTTCATTGTGGGTGGGGAGAATGGTCGTCGCATAAGTGAGCTGGAAGGGCTAAATAATCTTGCTGGTGCATTGAGTATCGCAGATCTTGTGAATGTTAAGAATTTAGAAGATGCCAAAAGTGCCAATTTGAAGTTGAAGACAGCTCTTTTATCACTGACTTTATCTTGGCATGGTAATGGATATTACCTTTTTGTCTCTTGGTCATTTGCGCCACCGCAAGAAAGAAAGAGGGGTATTCAG
>NW_011499922.1:75611-76293 GCF_000495115.2 Populus euphratica
TTGCCCTCTGTTGAACGAAATACCAATTATACCCTCCCTTAAAGAATTAGGCATCTGGGGAGGTAATGCTTCGTCGCTGATGTCAGTTAGGAATCTCACTTCTATCACTTCTCTTTGGATTAGCGCTATTCCAAATGTGAGGGAGCTTCCCGATGGGTTTTTGCAAAATCATACCCTCCTTGAAAGCTTAGGAATTTGGTGGATGCGAGATCTGGAGTCTTTGTCAAATAGGGTATTAGATAACCTTTCTGCTCTTAAAAGCTTGAGGATTTTTGATTGCGGGAAACTCGAAAGCTTGCCAGAGGAAGGTCTTCGTAACCTCAATTCCTTGGAGGTTTTGCGCATATGGAATTGTGGAAGATTAAATTGTCTGCCAATGGATGGGCTGTGTGGCTTATCTTCTCTTCGCAACTTATCTGTTGAATTTTGTAATAAATTCACATCTCTATCAGAGGGAGTGCGGCATCTGACGGCACTTGAGGATTTGAGGCTTTATGGATGTCCAGAGCTGAATTCATTGCCAGAGAGTATCCAACATCTCACTTCTCTCCAATCTCTAATAATCGAAGAATGTCCAAATTTAAAGGAAAGGTGTGAGAAAGATTTAGGAGAGGACTGGCCTAAGATAGCTCACATTCCTAAGATTAGAATCGATTAAGGTTGGTATGCAAGTTAAATTTGT
>NW_011499922.1:76332-82608 GCF_000495115.2 Populus euphratica
TGTCCAAATTTGGAGAAAAGGTGTGAGAAAGATTTAGGAGAGGACTGGCCTAAGATAGCTCATATTCCTGACATTAGAATCATTAAAGATTGGTAATCAAATTAAATTTGTAATGAGAATAAAATATATATTTTAGTAGTTTTTTTCCTTAACACTACTGTAATACTTGTCATAAAAAAAAGAGCACAAAATTAAGGAAATTAGAGAGACGTAATTCTCAAAACTTCTCATAAAACAGCCAATTAAGTTATTTTTTGGTTACTTCAAAACAAAAACTTGTATAAGAAAATCCTTTTAGCCTTTATGAAATATTTTGTCATTCAAAATATTAGCCTCCCTTAAAAAATATTTTGTCATTCAATTTAATTTCCTCGCCTTCGAGAATTGCGGATAGCCGATTGCCCTCTGTTGAACGAAATACCAATTATACCCTCCCTTAAAAAATTAGACATCCGGGGAGGTAATGCTTCGTCGCTGATGTCAGTTAGGATTTATTTATTTTTAAAATAATTTATTTTAAATAAAAGAAATATTTAAAATTTTAAAAAATATAATTTATACCATGTTTTCAAACATATCGAATCGTAATAAAATAAATAGAAAAATAATAGTTGAATTTAAAATTATTTTATTGTTTGGATTGTATTTTTAATTTTTTTTTAATATATATACTTTCAAATGCCACATAAAATATGATATCGTGTTTATTATATTTTTTTGGTTATTTTTACTTGTCAATATTTTTGGTTTTTAAATATTGATAAAAAAATTTAAAATAAAAAAATTGATGAAATAATATAGTTTAAATATATTAAAAAAAAATGCAATATAATATATTTTATACATGTCATTATTGGAAAACATTATATTAGCTTGCTATTCAAAATAACATCTTCTTATAATAATAATTATGAAACACTATATTTAAGAGGTTGTCTTCTTAATTTCTACTAGTAAACGCAAAATGCAGGTGATGTTAACTGCAATTCTATAAAATATATCAAAAATTTTTATTTAATGAGCTATGATAGAATCATACTACCTGATCCAAATTATACATCATATCCATATAAAAAGGATTTCACATTAGTAAATGAAATCATTTTATTCTATTTTATAAAGAGACAACTATCAGCAATATTTAAATTACATGTATAGGTTTAAATACACAAACACCAAAAAGATTTATCAATTTTTTTTCGAAAATCAGTGCTGGATTTTTTAGTTTATTGGATATGTTGACTTGATGAGCTTTTATATTTTAACTAAGTTTTAATGAGCTTAATAAAACTGTTAATTATTAAGTCTAAATATTTATATTATAAATTTGTTTTTAAATAAAAAAAGATTTTTTTATTCAAATAACAAATAAAATATAAAAACATTTCCTTTTTATTTTATATTTTTATAATAAGATACGTGTTTTTATCATTGAATGCTAAAATATGATAATATTTTTAGTTTTTTTTTTCTAAACTTTTTTTTGTGAAAAACAAACACACTAGATAGAGAGAGAAAAAATCACAATGATGGGATATGAAAATTTTGATTTTTTTCTGGAAATACTTGGCCGTAACGTAAACAAAATATTTATTTTCATAAATCTTATGTTATTTTTATAATTTTATTTATATTTTTTTCTATTGTTTTTTCTTATTTTTCTTGAACATATGTATACTCAACCCAAACCCATTAAACCCATGGATACAACCCAAAGAGTGTAGCCCAGACTCATAAAGCCATAGCCCAAAACCCAATAATACCCATCAAAGAAAATCCAAGCCTACAGTCCATCACACACAACCCTCGGCCCCTGTAGAATAGCCCTACAGAAAAATAAAGCCAGCCCATGGCTAGAAACCATAGAGGCCTTATCCAAGGAAACGAAATGGGCCTAGACCATATCATCCCATAACCCCATACACATAAGAAAACGCACGGGCTTGCCAAAGCCTAGCACAAGACTTATGTCTTTGGCCCATGAACTATATGCAAGAAATGGTCTTTGAGACTAAAGATTAAACCAAATTCTTTAGCTGGAAACATAAAGACAAAGGAAGGGGGAAAGGGAGCTGATCTTGACGATAATTAATCTTGAGCCAATTCTTCAATTGTATTAATAGGATTAATTAATTAATTTTTAGAAGAATAGGATTACATGATTCGAATATCTATATATATATATAGTTCGCTTGAAGAGAATTAATATAAAATCTATGATCTTAGGACATTAGGTTTTTGGATGTGATGATATTGATTTATTTACAAAAAATAATATGAAAAATTATCAACAGGAGAGAGTTTATATTATTATTAAAATATTATTTTTTTTTAATTTCAAGGAGAATGGAAATATATAATGAAATATTATTGAAATTAACTTGTGAAATTATGATACAATCAAACAATAAAAAATGCTAATTTAGGTTATTGTTTGAACAAGCCTACTAATTCTGAATATTATTTTATTAATAAACCATTATTTTTTTTAATATATCTTTTCAGTTACATGAGTCGAAGCTGCTTTTTACGAACTGAAATTCGTACATTTTAAAATAACATCTCATTAAATATTATTTTAATAAAAACATATTATATTTTAATGTGCGTGAATTTACGAAAGAAATACTCTCAATCTAATGGGATGAAATGGAACCTCTACTGATCAATTCAACGCCTAATCATTCTAGACGGCAAGTCTCAACTGCAAGTCGCTTGTAGTTCGCTAATTTCAAATTTTCCAAACTAACTTAACCAAATGATAAAAAAAAATTATCACATTAAAATTTGTAAAATTCATAAAAAAAAATGAAAGATGCCTCGATCACTTTTAAAATTCGTAAAATTAAAAAAAAAAAGAAGTCACATTAGAATTTGGCATTTTCAAATATATATAATTTTAAATAATCATTTCAATATAAAATCTTAGTTTATTAAATGGGATTTTAAAAATAAGTTTTTAGTACCTTTGATGGACTCTATTTAGAAAAAAACTTTAAAACTTGAAACTGTATCATTACTTTTATATGTCAAAACTTTAATTTTATCTATTGAAGAACTCAAAATTATAAGATTTATATTTGTTATTAATGATACCATATCAAAAAAAAAAATTATTCAGTGAAGTTTCGTGAATGATTTATATGACAAACATTTTAAACTAATAATTTTAAATTTTAAATTAAGACATGACAAACTTAAATTTTTAAATTGATACATAAAAAATTCTTTGATATGGAAATATATATTATATTAGTACTTTTGGCTACATATTGTAAGATTCCATTGTCTTGATAATATTTTTTTTACTATTTATTATTTTTACACAACCTTAAAATTTACAAATACAAATGAAAATATTGATAGAATATTTTAGTCGGTAGATTACAATGAATTTTACCGACAAAATATTCTTTCACTATCTCCATCAGAAAATACCAACAACAATATTTACTATGTATATATTAAGAGGATTATAGCAAGAAAAAAAATTAAACAAAAAGTAAAAAGTACAATGATATGTCATTTATATAACAACATTACCAATGATACTAACTCGTCTGTAAAATCTATTCGTAAATTCATCGGTAATATTTAAGAGAGTATTGGAATTGTAAAATATCAATAGATACACCGACGAAAGAAATTTGTCGCTATATTGCAAACAGATTTGGGATTGCTCACTTCTTAATTACATTATTCATGTTGTTAATTACGTACGAGATTAGTACCAACAAATTAAGTTCGTCAGTATTTTTCTAAGAACACTAAAATTGCTCACTTCTCAATTATATTGTTAATTACTATTCTTTATAAAAAAATCTTTGACGGACTAAAAAGTCATTAATGATATTTTAAGGGTTTCTAAATTTTTTTTATTAAATTAAAAATTTAAATTAAATATTACAGGCTAAATTATTGATAAAATGATTAAAAATATTAATACTCAATTATTTATTAGTAAAAATACTCAATTAAAATACTAGAATCGTTAATTTCATAATAGACACACCTCTTTTTTTTAATCTTTTCTCTTCATCTTTTTTCTTCTTTCTCTTCTTCTTCCCTCTTTCTCTTATGTAAAAAACACCAATGTCTCTCTTTTTCTTTTTTTTTTCTTCTCTCCTCAACTCATCTTTTTTTTTTCCTTCACGTGCAAGTATGTCTTTTTCTCTTTTCTTCTTCTCTCATTTTAGTTTTTACTCTTTTTTTTGTTAATTAACATATTTTATGGATTTTTTTCTCTTCTCAGTTTCACTCGAAACAAAGCTAACTCAATTTTTTTTTATTAATTTACATATTTTAATAAATGTATTGATGATTATATTATAAACGGATTTATCAACATACCACAAATTATTTACAAGAGTTTTTCCAACAATTGTTTTTTATCTGTAAACCTATTGGTAAAAGAAGTACCAAGAGACTATAAGTGTAAATATTGATATAAAATTTTGTTATTAAATCTAAAAATTTTACTAGTGTTGAATGTAAATGATTCCATATATGCAAATTCATTACATAATGTAGGATCTTATTGCATAAATTTATTCATTTGAAGGACTATATTGTAATTATATTAGTATTTTAACTAATTATATATTACATCATTATGAAGTAACACTGCAGATGACTATAAGGACCCAAAAAGGCTTACGAACAAAATTTGTACCCAAAGATAAATTTTTTGAGCATTACTGGTGCCGAACTCCAACTTGGTGAAATGCCACTAACAATCATAACATGCACCTCACCTCAGCTAATTTTTTTTTTTAATTTTCTAACTTTTTCCCCTTTTTAATCAAGCTATTCAATAGCCTAATTAGAAAACATTTGGCTTTTATATACATAAATATAACTTTTATTTTTCTAGCTAGCCACTTTTTTTAGCATTAATTTTTATATAAAATCTCAATTCTTATATATAAAAAAGAAAATATATAATTTTTATTTAATAAGAGGAGTTTGATTGTAATAATTTTTTTTAAAGACTTGATACTTTGGGCCACACAAGATTGCATATCCGGTTTAATTTTTTTTTTAAAAAATAAAATTTTTAGTATTGGATTTTTGATGAATATTTTTTATTTTTTATTTAAGATTAGATTGGTTTATTTTTATCTTTATTTTTATTGTATAATTAAAATAAAAAACAATATTTTGAACTCATTGATATTTACAAATTAAATCATAAGTTTGATGAATTAACTTAAATGGACATGAATTGAATCAGTACATTATTGTCTTAATATAAAAAAAATAAATATGAATATTTTCTTCAAAGTCAAACCTCTTTTTAACAATTATCTAGGTTATATTTAAATTCATGTGTCTGGTTTTTTTATGTTATTTTTTATTTTTTAATTTTTTTAAAAAATATAACAAGCTAATTAGATTATATTTAAATAATTATATGAAATTAACTTGCGGAATTATGATACAATCAAACAATAAAAATGCTAATTTAGGTTATTGTTTGAACTAGCCTACTAATTCTGAATATTATTTTATTAATAAACCATTATTTTTTTAATATATCTTTTCAGTTATATGAGTCATATAACTCGACGCTGTCTTTTACGAACTGAAATTCGCACATTTTAAAATAACATCCCATTAAATATTATTTTAATCAAAGCATATTATATTTTAATGTGCGTAAATTTACGAAAGAAATACTCTCAATCCAATGGGATGAAATGGAACCTCTACTGATTAATTCAACGCCTAATCATTCTGAACGGCAAGTCTCAACTGCAAGTCGCTTGTAGTTCGCCAATTTCAACTATGTAGGACTAATTTCAACTTTTCCAAACTAACTTAACCAAATGATAAAAAACATTATCACATTAAAATTTGTAAACTTCGTCAAAAAAAAAAAAGAAAGATATGAAGGATGCCTCGATCACTTTTAAAATTCATAAAATTCAAAAAAAAAAAGTCACAATAGAATTTGGCATTTTCAAATATATATAACTTTAAATAATCATTTCAATATAAAATCTTAGTTTATTAAATGGGATTTTAAAAATAAGTTTTTAGTATCTTTGATGCACTCTATATAGAAAACAATTTAAAACTTGAAACTGTATCATTACTTTTATATGTCAAAACTTTAATTTTATCTATTGAAGAACTCAAAATTATAGGATTTATATTTGTTATTAATGATACCATATCAAAAAAAAAATTATTCGGTGAAGTTTCGTGAATGATATATATGACAAACATTTTAAACTAATAATTTTAAATTTTAAATTAAGACATGACAAACTT
>NW_011499922.1:82654-85084 GCF_000495115.2 Populus euphratica
AAAAATTCTTTGATATGGAAATATATATTATATTAGTACTTTTGGCTACATATTGTAAGATTCCATTGTCTTGATAATATTTTTTTACTATTTATTATTTTTCCACAACCTTAAAATTTATAAATACAAACGAAAATATCGATAGAATATTTTAGTCGGTAGATTACAATGAATTTTACCAACAAAATATTCTCTCACTATCTCCATCAAAAAACACCAATGAAAATATTTATTCCGTATATATCAAGAAGATTATAGCAAAAAAAGAAAAAATTAAACAAAAAGTAAAAAGTATAATGATATGTCATTTATATAACAACATTACCAATGATACTAACTCATCTGTAAAATCTATTCGTAAATTCATTGATAATATTTAAGAGAGCATTGAAATTGTAAAATATCAATAGATACATTGCCGAAATAAGTTTGTCGCTATATTGCAAAGAGATTTGGGATTGCTCACTTCTTAATTACATTATTTATGTTGTTAATTACGTATGAGATCAATACCAATAGATTAAGTTCGTCAGTATTTTTCTAAAAACACTCAAATTGCTCGCTTCTCAATTATGTTGTTAATTACTATTCTTTATAAAAAAAATCTTTGATGGACTAAAAAGTTATTAGTGACATTTTAAAGATTTCTGATTTTTTTATTAAATTAAAAATTTAAATTAAATATTACAGGCTAAATTACTAATAGAATGATTAAAAATATTAATACTCAATTATCTATCAATAAAAAAAATCAATTAAAATACTAGAATCATTAATTTCATAATAGACACACCTATTCTTTTTAATCTTTTCTCTTCATCTTTTTTTTTTCTTTCTCTTTTTCTTCCCTCTTTCTCTTATGTAAAAAACACCAATGCCTCTCTTTTTTTTTTTTTTCCTTTTCTCCTCAACTCCTCTTCTTTTTTCCTTCAGGTGCAAGTGTGTCTTTTTCTCTCATCTTAGTTTTTACTCTTTTTTTATTAATTAACATATTTTATGGATTTTTTTCTCTTCTCAGTTTCACTCGAAACAAAGTTAACTCAATTTTTTTTTATTAATTTATATATTTTAATAAATCCATTAATGATTATATTATAGATGAATTTATCAACGTACCACAAATTACATATAAGAGTTTTTCCAATAATTTTTTCTTCGTTTGCAAACCCATTGATAAAATACGTACCAAGAGACTACAAGTGTAAATATTAATATAAAATTTTATTATTAAATCTAAAAATTCTACTGGTGTTGAATGTAAATGATTCCATATATGCAAATTCATTACATAATGTAGGATCTTATTGCATAAATTTATTCATTTGAAGGACTATATTGTAATTATATTAGTATTTTAACTAATTATATATTACATCATTATGAAGTAACACTGCAGATGACTATAAGGACCCAAAAAGGCTTACGAACAAAATTTGTACCCAAAGATAAATTTTTTGAGCATTACTGGTGCCGAACTCCAACTTGGTGAAATGCCACTAACAATCATAACATGCACCTCACCTCAGCTAATTTTTTTTTTTAATTTTCTAACTTTTTCCCCTTTTTAATCAAGCTATTCAATAGCCTAATTAGAAAACATTTGGCTTTTATATACATAAATATAACTTTTATTTTTCTTGCTAGCCACTTTTTTTAGCACTAATTTTTATATAAAAAAAGACAATGTATAATTTTTATTTAATGAGAGGAGCTTGATGGTAATAAATTTTTTTAAAACCTTGATATTTTGGGCCACACAAGATTGCATATCTGGCCTAACTTTTTTTTTAAAATAAAACCTTTAGTATTGGATTTTTGATGAATTTTCTATTATTTTTAATTTTTTGTTTAAAATTAGATTGATTTATCTTTATCTTTATCTTTATTGTATAATTAAAATAAAAAAATATTTTGAACCCATTGATATCTACAAATTAGATCATAAGTTTGATGAATTAATTTGAGTGGACATCAATCAAATCAAATCAGTATATTATCATCTCAATATAAAAAAAATAAATAAATGTAAATATTTATTTTAAAGTCAAATCTCTTTTTAACAATTATCTAGATTATATTTAAACTCATGTGTCTGGTTTTTTATATTATTTTTTAATTTTTATTTTTTTTTAAATATAACAAGCTAATTAGATTATATTCAAATAATTTTATTATAATTAAATTAAAAATCTTAACTTGAAAATCATTCGAGCCGAGAATTTCAAGTTTAACTTATTAAATTATATTTAATAAAAATATCTTATATTTAAAAAATAATAGTTGAAGCAGTAATATTGTACGAAAAGTAAAGTAGTTACATTACCTAAACGTAACCACAAAAGATTTAAAAATGCGAGTGAATCGTTTAAAAATTGACCTAGGAGAAACTTGACCACTTGGAAACGAATATGTATATATAGACACACACAC
>NW_011499922.1:86610-91522 GCF_000495115.2 Populus euphratica
AGGGGCGGTTTTGCTTATTCGGTGCAGCTAGCATAGCAGTCACGAGGCCGCCAGTGCTAGTCCCTGAAATCACATCAAAGTAATCCGCAAGCCTTGCATCTGCACCATCCAGCTTCTGTAAATTTGAATAGAAAAGCTAATCAGTGATACAAACAAGAGATAAAACTCTGTGCGTGTGAAAAATAAACAACCATTACAATTCTATATATAGACACATATTGATGCATGTAAAACTATTTAGTGTTAAACTTACGTCATGCGTTCAATTTATTTTTCTTTTATTATATATATGGTCATGTACCCGAAAACACAAAAGCACGCAACATCTTGCATGTCTATTTGACATGCATAAATTAGTATACGTGCTAAAAGAGCCCGTTTTCTTTTCTACCTGAAGCTCAGACTCTAAAAAGGCAAGGATAGTTCCTGGTATAATGCCTCTTATTCCACCTCCATCGATGCTGAGAACAGTGATGTGGTTTCCACGAGTTGGAAGTTGAAGGGGAGATCTCGGAGTTTGCATGTTGGCCATTTTAAAAAACAAATGCTGAAAATGTAATGAGGGAATCAAGAGAACTAGTAAGTGGAAGAGGTTTAGCGTAAACTTTCTGGGAGCTTGATGAGAGATCGCTAGTATGCTCAAATGCAGTTGAAGTGTTGTAACCTTGCAATCTGCCAGAGGGGGATGCTGAGGTATTTATAGACTCCTAACCCTTCATGGTGTATGGAATTTTCAACAAATTCCCGATACTTAGTCACCCAAATTTGACCATTCTGTAGTTTCCTGGATGGGCCGGGAACAATTTTGAATGGATCCAACTTATCTGTATTTATCACTAACAATTCTTAGCTGACACGGTTCACGTTGGACCACTTACAAATTGGGTCCAAGGGTACAATTGAACATTCCAAATTCTCAAATCAAAGAAAGCAGACACTAAAATTAGAATGGCAGGTATTTTGCTGGCACGAAGTTAAATAAGTTAGTTGATGAAGATCATTAGTGCAACTGGTTGGATTTGAACATGTTATTTCCCCCAATTTGATTCCTAATGGCCATTAAGGTTTAGTTTAATGCTTTCTTTTGGTTCACGAGTTCAAGCAACTATTTTCGAAGAAACAACTCCTGTTAGCATCAAAATGGGATTTTGTATAAGTTATAACCAAAGGCACCGACGAATTCATGTAAGAAAAAGCCGAGACTAGTTCATCTCCATTATTTATTCGAACTTTATGATTTTCCAATGGCAAACTTTATGATTTTCCAAAGGAACTTCTTTTTGATGAAATTACTTTGTCGAGGTTTACTATATCATTGAAATCACCTTTAAGGATAGGACCTCAGATTTTTAATAGCTTTGTGGGTGAATCCGTGAAAGAACATAAAGAACAAATTACGGACCAAGCTTCATGATACGTGTCTTAGCCGATGACCGATCAAACAAAACCATGAATAGAATATTGCATTTACGGAAAATTAATTTGATTGTCGATCACACTTAGAATGTGCGTGTGATTATCAATTTGCTCCTTTCGACTTTTCATTACATCGTCACCTTCCAAGCTTCATTTTGTTTGCGTCTATTGAACATTTTCTGAAACACAATGGAGTAAGAAAATATACACATAGTTAGCTTCAAGAAAATTAATATAAAAAGAATGATCTTAATCATGACGGATGTGAAGATGATTCTTTGACAAACATAGAATGAAAACCTATCAATTGTATTTGAATCAACATTAGGGAGTCTATATTAGTATAACAAAATAATTTTCTTTTTGTTTATAAATTTAAAGAAGAACTGGAATAAATACGGAGTTGATTGGATAGTAATTAGTTCTTAAGTTCTTCATCATTCTCACAACACATTTTGGTGTATGAAATTTATTATCATACAATTTAAAAACATCATTCAAAAAGTTAATTTAGGTTATTCCTTGAACTAACAAACTAATTATGAATGTTTTTTTTTTTGGCAAGACATAGCCGCTTCAATTAATTTTTTAATATTATTTTTTCTATTTTATGAGACCGTCGCCTTTTACGAATTGAAATTTATATATTTTGAAGTCGGATATTTGATTCATTATTTAGGATTTTAATCGAAGCATATGATTTCAATGTGCTTGATTAACAAGAAAGTGCACCAATCTAATAAAGAAATATATATTTTCAATCCAATGGAATTTCTATCATTAACTAGCATTTGTTTATGTCACTAGTGTGTAGTATTAATAGTAGCAGTAAAGCTTGCAATTCTCAATATTATATTGGAAAGGTTGCTCCACGGACACGCTCATTCCTTGCAAGGATATTTATAAAGGGTGAGATATGTTGTGATGTTGGTTGATAGAAAAAACATTAAAAGAAGACCTGGTTTGCAAGAAAAAAATGGAGATAGTTGGGAAGCTCGGAAGATCGATCAATGGTAGAACCCACACGGTTTGTCATAAATTCACCAGTGACAAACAATGTGAGGGGACACCCAGGACATGTCTTTTTGGATCCTGCTTGACCTTGTTTTTTAATGTTCTACGGATTTTGGACATTTACTTGGAAATTACAAGGCACTGGGGATGTTTTTTTCCAACAAAAACTTGAACCACATATTTTGGTTTTTGAACAAAACGCTTTTTTTCTGGTTACTAATTTCAGATTTCAAACAGCATCTTAGAACTTTCATGGTCAGCTAACCTTTCTTCCTTCGTCAGTATTGTAGATACTCTTTGAATTGGTCATAGTAACTAGATGTTTTGCTTTCTGTTGATTTTTTGGATTATGGCACTGAAATGTATGGCAAGCTCCTAGCTGGTCTCTTACAGCAGGTGTGAATGTGTGTGTGTATATATATTATTCTTTCTAGTCAACTAGCATTTTTTTTTTCTAATTGCATGAATAAGGAAAATGCCACTGAAACTCAGCGATAAAATTATTGATGGAGAGTGAAGTGGGTAAAATTTTGTTTGGTGTGCATTGTCCGTATATAAAACCATCAATAATTTGTCAAGTGTTGAAACCTTGTAATCTCTCAAATGGGGAAGTGGAGGTATTTATAGACCTCTAGTCCTTCCTGGTGTATGGAATTTTCAACAAATTCCCAAGATTTTAGTCACCCAAATTTGACCATTTTGTTGCGTTTTGATTGGGCCGGGAACAATTTTGAATGGATCACTATTTTAACAGTTCTTAGCTGACAATGGGTTCAAGTTGGATCACTTGGAAATTGGGTCCAAGGATACTATATAAAATTTGAAGAAACGCAAGTTGGAACATGTTGCAACATGGAAGTTTCTCCTTGGCTATACATCAATGACAAGTCACAAATTTACAAATGCTAAATTGTTACAATTGTCGCCATTGTCGCAAGTTGGAACATGTTGCAACATGGAAGTTTCTCCTTGGCTATACATCAATGACAAGTCACAAATTTACAAATGCTAAATTGTTACAATTGTCGCCATTGTCGCAAGTTGGAACATGTTGCAACATGGAAGGTTCTCCTTGGCTATACATCAATGACAAGTCACAAATTTACAAATGCTAAATTGTTACAATTGTCGCCATTGTCAATTTTCATATGGTTAAATTTTTCACGTAAAAAATTTAGCTTTATACAACAGTTTAGTCTCAACTAAACAAAGCCACGCCTCAATTTCACTCTTGTCAACTATAATTATGTATTTTGCTTACTAAAAAGGCTTACAGTTAGCTTATCATTAAAAAATAACAAACAAAAGTAAATAAATAGAAAAAATACACATGTACAAAAAAAACTTCTAACCTTTCTTAATCTTATAAATAAAGAATTTATACAATAGAAATGCAATATATAAAGATTGCATGTTATACAACCAATATCTTTCAAGCCTATTTATAAAAAGTATGAAAGATTATGAAACATGAAATTATCTTTCCTACTTTTTAAAAAATACTAGGGAAACTTTCTCTCTCATGTTTTTATAAATTTAGTGAGTGGTTTTGACTTGTGATCTTAATGTCTTGAGGAGAAATTTTAACCTTGCCCTCATAATCTTGACAATTATTTTTTTTATTAAGCCATTACTATAACCGCCATAACAACCTACAATATTGTTGTAATTGTAACCCATAATCTATTTGTTTAATTGTTAGTTCTTTACTAACATTCTATATGTGTTTTGCAACTTTAAAAGGTCCATCATCTAAGTTCATGTTAAGTCGAAAACCCATGACTCGCATGAAACCGATATATGCTACATATTAAATTCATGGTTGCCTAAAATGGATAGAAAAAATGAGTCCTTTGGCACACCCTTATGCTTTAGCCTCTAATAAACCACCTTAACTAAAAAAGTTAGACACCTTTGTTAGAATAGAAGTGAGGTATTCATGTATCTGATCTTTAAAGTGTTATATAAATCTGTTTTCCTTTTACTAAAAACTCACTTCAATAATTCTTCCTTTATTGGCCAAGTCAACGATGATCCATTAATTTAATAATGCTATCTTCAAATTATTCCCTCTCAAAGGGTCATTAATGATTTATAGAAGGGCTTCAAGTAACTTGTATAAGAAGTAAGATGAAGTTCTAACCATTTTGTCAAGATCAACCTATATACAACATCCCCCACTCTTTCCTTCACTTTAAAAGGCTTATCATATCTTGGCACCAACCCTCGATGTTGATTGGTCCCTACAACCTTCTTCCAAATACATGGGGTTAGTTTCAACAATACCTTGTTACCAACGTTGAACTCTAATGGTCTTTATTTTTTATCCTTATACCTTTGCATGCATCTACTTGCCTTGTGCAAGCTGTCTTAGGCTTGCTAAAATAGCTTATGTATTTCCTTCACGCACCCTCGCGTGCGGAGCGCGGCGTTGCGGCGACCAATCATTGATTTTGGGGTCTCTTAGTTTTATTTATGTGTA
>NW_011499922.1:91719-91997 GCF_000495115.2 Populus euphratica
TAAGGGGTAAGCAAAAAAACTAATAAACTGAAAAAACAGAAAAAAAAACCAAACTAACCGATTAAAAAATTATAAAAAAATTCCAGTTTGGTTCAGTTTCAGTTTTTAAAGTTTGAAACCGATTGAACTGAACCGGTTCAACTATTCTAGCATTAAAAAAAAAACCAAGTATAAATAGAAAAAACCCTAGACCTAAAGTGCAGTTGACGCCCCCTCCCTTTTCTCTGCCTCTCATCATCTTCTCACAGCCCCTCTTCCTTTTCTCTTTTTTTTTTTCT
>NW_011499922.1:92007-98127 GCF_000495115.2 Populus euphratica
GCCTCTCATCATCTTTTCTTAGCCCCCCTCCTTTTTCCTTTTTCTCCATGCCTTTCATCTCCTTGTAGCCTCTCCTCCTTTTCCTTCTATCTCTCATCTTATCTCTTTAAGTTCACACCTGCATCAACATTTATTTTAATGAAACTATATGGGAAGATAAAAAAAGAGATTACTTTTTGATGATTAAAATTTTAACTTCATTTCAATTCATCTTTGCAGTCTGCATCTTGTGGGTTTTTGTTTTTTTTTTATTATTATATTATAATTTTTTTATAGTTTGTGGGTAGATCTGTGTTTTTGAATAACAGAAACCAAGATTTGCTTGTAATTTGTGGGCACTAGACATCGAGATTTGCTTGTAGTTGGAGTTTGTGGGCACTAGGCACCGAGATTTTCTTTTCGGTTTTACCGATTTTTGAACAACAACAACATAATCGAACCAAACCAAAATCAATCGATTTGAACCGGTTTTGATTTTAAAATTTTAAAATTAATAATGTTAGTTTGGTTTATTTTTTAATGTAAAAACCAAACCGAGTCGAAAATGATCACCCCTAGCTATGCTTAGTGTTGTAAACCAATTTTTGGCTCTATTTTTTTAATTTAATTTTACAGGGTTAAGATTTAAAATTAAAAGATCAGAGATTTATTTCGATGAAAAGTGTGATTTGTCAACTTGTGTGAAAATTAAGGACTACAATATACTTTTTTCATTTTATCCTTATCTTCAAAATAATCCATATCTTGAAAAAAATCCTTATTTTTAAAATAATGATAGTTATCCACTTTCAAATTTGATTCTTAATCAAATTCAAACTTCAAAAAAGAGAATGAGTTTGATTGAAACTTTGTTTCTCATACGCAAAAGGACTCTAACACTATAAATACAGATCTCAATGTATGTAAAAAGAGAGAAGGACAATTAGAAAGAAACCATAGAAAAGAGACCTCAAAAGGAGGCTATTACCAAAAATCTTAAAAGAGAGAACAATAAAAAGAAAAGGGGAAGGTGAACCCTATACTAGCTGCCACCCCCTTCAACCCTTATTTTTTAGCCCAATATCCCTTGACTTCGCCTTTAGCAGTCGTATGCCTAGGTAAATTTCCTTTCTTGCCTGCTAAAATAATTAATTGGTTACTATTGCATACATGCGTGAACCTTTCACGCAAGGCTGGGCTAGATAAAACCCAAAAGAAAAAAAAAAGGGTTAGGTTTGGGTTTTAGGCCTAGCTAACCCAAATTGTGCTTACTAAGGGTGTGTTTGGCAAAACACACCCTTATACCTTGACAATAATTTTTATACCTATTCTAATTTGATATTTGACCAAATGAACCCCTTTTCGATAACAGAAAATATCAAAAATATAGGGCCTTCATTGATTTATTTGTGGCCTTTTCACACTATATTTTATTTTTTTCTTTATATTTGTATTTTTTATAGATGAGCTCAATCTATGAACTATTAAACGCAAATATGACATGCAATTTTTTTTTTACTTCTATCTAAAAAGGGGAAATAATTATAAAGGAAAAATAATAAAAAAATAACATAGAAAATTTCTTCTTCAAATTCATTTTTTGCAAAAATATTCATTGACGTTAGAGTCAAGAATATTGTATTTTTTGAATTTGTATGATATTTACCAATACTAAAGTTGGAAATATTCGTAAGAATTGTTCACTAACACCAGAGTTAGGAACATGAAAGGAAGAATAACAAAAGAGGAAAAAAAGAAACAAATTCTTAATAATTTTAGACAAAATCAACAATGTAGTTTACCTTGGATAGGACGTTTAAGGGGTGATATAGTCTACCTTGGATAGGACGTTTAAGGGGTGATAAAATCTTCTTTTTTACATAACCAGTCCCGGACCATAGAATCTTTGTTGACCAGTTAGGATTTCTAGTGACCATAATACTAGGTGGTGACTTTGGCATAAAAAAAATTGCGACAACAGCAAAACCCCTTTTTTTTTGTCAATTTTCAAACAAACATGAGATACACTCCTACACTCGGTAAAGAAGAAAATCTATTGACACGATGTCCAAGTGTGACAATTAGTATAGTTAGGACTAGACTGCTATATAGGGTTGGATTTTTAGGGTGAAAAATTTAACCTTATAACAAGTGATATCAGAATCAAATGAACGGTTGGAAGTTTATAAAAAAGATATTAAAACTCCAAGTTGTTCTTAAGAATTTTGGTTATTAAAACTTTAATATTATATAAAAAAAATCATCTTAATTTAAGGATTACTATAACATGTTTTGTAAATAGTTTTATGTTATTTATAGCCATACCATTGCTTTGAAAAGACAATTTTCTTATGGTTTGGGAAATATTAGATCAAATTAATTTGGTTCTTAATTTTTAATTTTTATTATAATAATTATATGCATTTAGTCTTTAAGTATAATATTGTAATCATGGAAAATTATGATACAATTTAACAACATAGTAAAAAAAAAACTTAATTTATCATTTTGTATCTTAAGTTTTATATTCCAACGATGATTATTATCTAAAGAAATATCTTTTTTTTCTTTTTTTTTGTATATATTTGGAGACATATTATTCATTGTCAAGAAATATGAAGAATATGGATATGATTTTTATCATTGTGGGAAGTGCATTGATACATACCACAAGCTTTAGATCAATTGATTACTTAATGACCTTCATTAGCAAGAGATAAGTTTCAAAAAAAATCTTGGCGCCTATTATCTTATGGCTTTGTTTGGGGTATTTAGCTAGCTAAAAATGATTTAATTTTTAATAACAAGGTACCAGATTAGGGCTCAATCTTGTAAGTTTCAGAAAAAAGCTTGGCACATATTATCTTATGGCTTTGTTTGGGGTATTTAGCTAGCTAAGAATGATTTAATTTTTATTAATAAGGTGCAAGATTAAGGATCAATCTTTGCTTTGATTTTGTATTATCTATCTACATAGTTATATACTACTCATGCAAATTTTTCTTACACTGATAATAATATTTATCATAAAGACAAACTAAAATAAATACAAAGTTGTTTAGTTTGTCTCAATTGAAATATAACTTTTTTACTATTGTCTTTGTTATGTACTTTTGTTTATAATATAATCTACTATTATAAAAGAAAAAAAATCTTAATTTAAGTTATTGCCCAAACTAATTTTGAATTTGTTTTTGATGGGACATAGTGCTGACTCAAATTTTTATTAAGTTTTTTTTTTTTTTTTTTTATTTTTGATGGGACATAGTGATGACTCAAATTTTTATTAAGTTTTTTATTTTATTTTTCTTTGGTTAGTTAGAACATATAGATCTGGCAAATATGCTACATCCAAAGCATCTGAACTTACTAGTCAACCAAATATAGAGTACTAACATATTTTCCAGACCTAAGTGACATAGGTCTAACATAGTTTACAAACCCAACACATTTGGATTTGACATTTAGCAAAGTCCAATGTGATGTTTGGACTTGATAGTCAGTCAAATTCAAAAAATATAGGTCTAACATATGTGTCAGATCCAAATCACATGAACTTTGCAGTCGATCAAGTCTAAGACACTTGGACTTTGCAATCCACCAAGTCTAAGGAATGTGGGTCTAGCATGTATACTATACACAAAATACCTAAACTTGGTTGTCAAGTCTAAGACACCTGGACTTTGCAATCCACCAAGTCCAAAGAATGTGAGTCTGATATGTGTATTAGACCCAAAATATTTAGATTTGGCAATAAACAAGTCCACGATGCCTGGACATGGCAATGAACTAAGTCTAAGGAACGTGGATTTGACATGTATGCTAGACTCATGACGCGTGAACTTGGTAATTAACCAAGTCTAGGACATCTCAACTTGACAGTCCACCAAGTCCATAAAACATGGATCTGACACGTATGCAAAACTTAAGGTGACTGGACTTGACAATCCATCAAGTTCAAGGTAATGTGGGTCTAGCACTTACGCTAAATCCAAGTTGACGAACATCCCTTGGTATGTCCAGGTGAATGACTAATCTCTCTTAGATCTAAACATTTGGGAAGAACTCGACCTCTATATATTTAACTACATTTGATGTTTTAAACTTTAAATCTTCCTACATCTTTTTAGGTGTATAAAACTCCTTTAATAACCCACCATATGCTTATCAAATATTAATATAGTTGTAAGGGGTATTTATCCATCATTAAATATCATCAGAGTAATTATACCACAAGTCTTTTTTCAATAGAAAACAAGATTCAAAGATTATAAATACATCATGAGATTTCCTTTCAGAATATTTTTGTATTTTATCTATCTAAAAAGATATTTATTTAAACATTAAAGAGTTCTTATCTTTATCAAATAAAACTTTTTACATGTACTAGCAACGATCAGTTTTGACTTATAAAAAACTAAATATAAATTATCAACTAATATTTTTCTAAAGAGAATATAAAAGATTATTATGACTATTTAATTAATTAATTATCCAACTAGAAACTCTATTCTTATTCTTAGACTAGTCAGATATTCAGGATATCATCATATAGTCGTCTTAATTGATCTTTCATATCAGATCGTCACCTTTTACAAATGAAAATTTATATTTTTTAAAGGTATCTTTGATTCATGATTTACGGCTTGAATCAAAGAATATGATTTCAAAGTGCTTGAATGAAAATGCATCAATTTAATAAAGAAATATTTTCAATCCAATGGGATGAAGTGGGATTTCTATTTGTTGTTAATTTCTTATCTTCATCAAATGAAACTTTTTACATGTACTAGCAACGATCAATTTTGACTTATCAAAAACTAAATATAAGCTATCAACTAATATTTTTTTAAAGAGAATATAAAAGATTATTATTACTAATTAATTAATTAATTATCCAACTAGAAACACTATTCTTATTCTTAGACTAGTCAGATATTCAGGATATCATCATATAGTCGCTTTAATTGATCTTTCATATGAGATCGTCACCTTTTACAAATGGAAATTTACATTTTTTAAAGGTATCTTTGATTCATTATTTACGGCTTGAATCAAAGAATATGATTTCAAAGTGCTTGAATGAAAATGCATCAATTTAATAAAGAAATATTTTCAATCCAATGGGATGAAGTGGGATTTCTATTTGTTGTTAACTTTACATCAATCAGGCCAATATGTCGCCCCAACTAATCATTCTAAACTTCAAGTCACGTGAAGTCTCAACTGCAAGTCTTGCATATTATTCTTTCTACTTTACTCGCATTTGGTTTCTAATTCCATGGGTAAGGAAAAAAACATGGCCGAGGTTTTAAATGTTAAATATCTACCAGCGATTGGTGGGTTTAGCAGTAAGGCGATAGTACTTCCCGTGAGGCAAACATGAATTGAACCCCCGCTTGTAGCAGAACTCGTTTTACAATGTATTAAAACTAGTCCGGTAGATTTAGGTAAAGGTTTGGTTCATGAGTTTTATTTTAAATTAATTTAATTTTTTAATAAATTAAAATAATATTATTTTAATTTTAAAAATAAATAATTAATAAGTTGTAACGGGTTTTATTATGTCAAACTTTTATATCAACATGATTTTTAATTTTTTTTATAAACCTGACCAAATATCAGGATTAGTCAAGTTTGGATTAACTTGTTTAGTGAAATCAGATTTTAAAACTATATTATAATAGATTTTAAAACTATATTATAATACTAGATAATGTTAAAAAAATCTTCTTATTTATAAAAGGTTGGAAGGTACCATAAAATTAAAAAAAAATTTAAATTTCTACATTTCCACGCTGATTTACCCTAATGAAAATAAATGTACCATACATTAGCTCCAGAAGATATGATTCCATATATACATAATATTAGAATTTAAGGATACCTAGGTGCCTTAAAATTTAGAGTCTTATAGCGCATGTAATTTGTTAGATGAGGTGGCTCAAAAGAACAACTTGGAGTTTTAGCTCAGAATAATGGGAGAAATTGTAGACTTCCCTGATTGTAACAACTAGAAGTTTTAATTTATAAGAATGGTAGCATGGAGACAAAGCTGCATCGATCTCTAGTTTGATTGTTATTGTTTTGTCGTTTTTTGGACTTGTTGTCCTTTTATAAATCTTCTTGTCCTTTTTTTTG
>NW_011499922.1:99873-129137 GCF_000495115.2 Populus euphratica
ATATATATATATATAGTTTGCAGAGAATTGATATAAAAACTACGATCTTGGGACATTAGGTTTTTGGACGTGACGATGATTTACTGACAAAAATAAAATGAAAAACAATCAATTGTATTTGGATCAAGATGAGAGAGTTTACATTATTATTAAAATATTTTTATATTATTATTAAAATATTATTTTCTTTTAATTTGAAGGAGAATGGAAATATATAATGAAATATCGATTGAATAGCAATTAGTTCTTAATTAATAAGTTCTTCCCTATTATGAAATTAACTTGCGAAATTACGATACAATCAAACAATCAAAAATGCTAATTTAGGTTATTGTTTGAGCTAGCCTACTAATTCTGAATATTATTTTATTAATAAACCATTATTATTATTTTTAATATATTTTTTCAGTGACATGAGCCGACGCTACCTTTTACGAATTGAAAGTCGTCCATTTTAAAATAACATCTCATTAAATATTATTTTAATCAAAGCATATTATATTTTAATTGGCGTGAATTTACATAAGAAATACTCTCAATCCAATTGGATGAAATGGGCCCTCTACTGATCAATTCAACGCCTGATCATTCTAAACTGCAGGTCTCACCTGCGAGTCGCTTGTGGTTCTCTAATTTCAACTACTTAAGACTAATTCCAACTTCTCCAAACTAACTTAACCAAATAAAAAATAAAAAATAAAAAATAAAGTCACATATATTTGCTGCAAAAAGATATGAAGGATGCCTCGATCACTTTTCCAGGACCTTCCCACAACCCGGCTACATTAAAATTCAGCATTTTGAAATATATATAGTTTTAAAGAATCATCTCTTATTTGTAACATCTTTGATGCACTCTATCTAGAAAAGAACTTTAAAATTAGCAAGTTATATGTATCATTACTTTTACATGCAAAAATTTTAATTTTATTTAGTGAAGAACTCAAAATTATGTATAGGATTTATACTTGTTACTAATGATACCATATAAAAAAACTTATTTGGTGAATTTTGGTGAATGATTTTATACTATTATAGTATATGACAAAACATTTTAAGCTAATAATTTTAAATTTTAAATTAAGACATGACAAACTTAAAATTTTAAATTAATACATGAAAAATTATTTGATATGGAAATATATATTATATTAATACTTTTGGCTACATATTGTCAGATTCCATTGTTTTGATAATATTTTTTTTACTATTTATTGTTTTTGCACAACCTTAAAATTTACAAATATAAACGAAATTACCGATAGAATATTTTAATTAGTAGATTGCAATAAATTTTACCAACAAATATTCTCTTGTTATCTCTATTGGTAAACACCAATGAAAATCAATACTTAATATATATCAAGTGGATTATAGCAAAAAAATAAAATTAAAAAAGATAAAAAATATAATGGTATGTCATTTATATGACAATATTATCGATGAAAGTAATTTGTCTTTAAAATTCATTCGTAAATTCATCAGTAATATTTAAGAGAGCTTTGAAACTGTAAAATACCTATAAATACACCAATGACTATATTCCAAAGGGATTTGGGATTGCTTACTTATTAATTGCATTGTTCATGTTGTCAATTATACATGGGATTAATACCAACAAAATAAGCCCGTTGGTACTTTTTTAAGAACTCTAAAATTATTTACTTTTCAATTATGTTGTTAATTACTATTTATTAAGAAATAATATTTGATATATTAAAAAGTCATTGATGATATTTGGAGGTTTTTGAAATCTGTTTATTAAATTAACATTTTAAATTAAATATTATAGGTAAAATTACTAATAAAATAATTAAAAATATTAAAATTTAATTATTTATCTGTAAAAAAAACTCAATTAAAATACTAGAATTGTTAATTTCACAACAAACACATTTCTTATCAATAAAATAATTAAAAATATTAAAATTTAATTATTTATCTGTAAAAAAAACTCAATTAAAATACTAGAATTGTTAATTTCATAACAGACACATTTCTTATTAATCTTCTCTCTTCATTTTTTTTTTCTACTTCTTCTCTCCATTTTTCTTTTTCCTTCTTCTTCTCTCCTTTTCTTCTGTAAAAAACACCAATGCCCTCTTTCTTTCTCTTATTTCCTAAACTTCTTTTCTTATCTTCTCCTCCAAGTGTAAGTATGTTTTTTTTCTCTCTTATCAATTTTAATTTTTTTTGTTAATTAGCATACTTCAAAAAATTTATCAATAATTATATTATATACGGACTTATCAACATACCATAAATTACTAACAATAATGTCTTTGACAACTTGTTTTGCCTGCAAGTTTGTTGGTAATATATATATACTGATAGACTATAAATGTAAATATTAATATAAAATTTTACTAGTAGATTTAAAAATTTTACTAGTGTTGAATGTAACTGATTTCATATATGAAAATTCATTACATAATGTTGCGATATTATTGCATAAATTTATTCATTTGAAGGATTATATTGTAATTATATTAGTATTTTAATGAATTATATATTACATCCTTATGAAGTAATACTGTAGAGGACTATAAGGACAAAAAAAGGCTTACGAACAAAATTTGTACCCAAATAAATGAATATTAGCTTCCGAAAATATATAAAGTCTGGTTGAATTCTGTGATTCAATATTCAAGGTATGAAACAATTACATTGCATGTGTTTCAAAAAAATAAAATTACATAATATTACAAATCTAGGATGCTTTGTGCATAGCATCTTTATTCGAAGACCATCTTACAAAGTAAAAAATTATTCCAAATTTTATTTGCATATAATAATTTTATTTTCAATAATAAAACAACAAATGAATAGTCAAATTATTTATCAATCATGTCCATTTGGGAGTAGTAGCTTTAATTTCCAACAGCTGACTTGGCCTCACGAAGATGCTTCTCCCTCGAGAGTAATTTAGCCAACCTACACCAACAAAACAAAAACTTAAGAAATAAATAAAAGAATAATCAAGAGGAAACAAAGAGTATTATTCATTCATTTATACTTTCTGAGAGCCTCTTCATTGGTCATCTTATTGATAGGTTCAAAGACTCCAGTGGCCAAATTCACCCTTGAAACTGGCTTCTTCAACAATTCCTCGCCCACTTTCACAAGATTCTCCAAGTTCTCTTTCGTGGCAACATCCACAGATGAAAGTGTTCCGGTCAATGTGTCATCCTGCATTGATTTTTCACACGTGTTATAATGTTAGATTTCCCCCACTTTGCTTCATGAATAAAATATATTGGATATGACAGCATTAGCATGATAAATAAGCACCTGAATTCGAAGATAATTTTCCTCTGAGCTAAGGGCTTGAAAAACAGTGGAAATATGAAAATCAACCATGTCACCACTAGCTTGTGTGAAAACATCTACTAATGGAGTAGAATGATCACTAGTCAACCATCCCAAGACACCCCATTCAGCTGCTTCTTCTGCATCATACTTTTCTTCTGATTTTGCTGTACCAGTGCCCAGGGACAGGACTAGAAATCGGCCATATTCCATTGGGTTCATGTGGTAGGAGTCAGGTCCCTCCCGATTGATTGCTTTTGAAACTTCACTGATGGCAACTAAAGTCTGAACAAAAGAAATGAATGATATAAGATTCTTTATTAATAGAAGCACAAGAAGTGTTTGAAGATTGATAAATCATAAACATACTGGATTGTTTGCTGCCACACCACCATCAATAAGATTGAAATCTCTAACTTTGCCCGATGGATCTTTGGTTTCAAAATAATGGGCAGGAAGATAAGTCGGGGCAGCTGAAGTTCCAATGCAGATATCAGACAAAAGGACATCCGTTGATGGGTTATTCTTCACCTTATAGCTAGAAAAGATAGTTGGCTGGAGGTGCTTGATGTCAAAAGTAGGGATCACAATATTTGTCAATGTCTGCTGCAACCATGTATCTCCCAACTTTTCCTTGACAATACTATGCAAGAATTTTCCATCATACTTTGGTCCTCTCAGAGTCTTCACCAGATTTGCAGCCGAGGCAAATTTAGAGCTATTGGCAGACAGTACTTAAATTAGTATCTTCATGGATGAAAATCAGTTGTAATGCAATAATTCATCATCAGCATTAATTATTACCTGTCTTGAGGAAATATTTTAGGGCAGTTCTCAAGGTAGAAGTCATTGATGTCTTTAGCAGCAAACAAAGGGCGGTTTTGCTTGTTCGGTGCAGCTAGCATAGCCGTCACGAGGCCGCCAGTGCTAGTCCCTGAAATCACATCAAAGTAATCCGCAAGCCTTGCATCTGGACCATCCAGCTTCTGTAAATTTGAATAGAAAAGCTAATCAGTGATACAAACAAGAGATAAAACTCTGTGCGTGTGAAAAATAAGCAACCATTACAATTCTATATATAGACACATATTGATGCATGTAAAACTATTTAGTGTTAAACTTACGTCATGCGTTCAATTTATTTTTCTTTTATTATATATATGGTCATGTACCCGAAAACACAAAAGCACGCAACATCTTGCATGTCTATTTGACATGCATAGATTAGTATACGTGCTAAAAGAGCCCGTTTTCTTTTCTACCTGAAGCTCAGACTCTAAAAAGGCAAGGATAGTTCCTGGTATAATGCCTCTTATTCCACCTCCATCGATGCTGAGAACAGTGATGTGGTTTCCACGAGTTGGAAGTTGAAGGGGAGATCTCGGAGTTTGCATGTTGGCCATTTTAAAAAACAAATGCTGAAAATGTAATGAGGGAATCAAGAGAACTAGTAAGTGGAAGAGGTTTAGCGTAAACTTTCTGGGAGCTTGATGAGAGATCGCTAGTATACTCAAATGTCGTTAAGTGTTGTAACCTTGCAATCTGCCAGAGGGCGATGCTGAGGTATTTATAGACTTCTAACCCTTCATGGTGTTTGGAATTTTCAACAAATTCCCAAGACTTTACTCCCCCAAGTTTGACCATTTTGTAGTTTCCTGGATGGGCCGGGAATAATTTTGAATGGATCCTACTTATCTGTACTTATCACAAACAGTTCTTAGCTGACACGGTTCAAGTTGGACCACTTACAAATTGGGACCAAGGGTACAATTGAACATTCAAAATTCTCAAATCAAAGAAAGCAGACACTAAAATTAGAATGGTAGGTATTTTGCTAGCACACAGTTAAATAAGTTAGTTGATGGAGATCATTAGTGCAACTATTTTCGAAGAAACAACTCCTGTTAGCATCAAATTAAATGGGATTTTGCAAAAGTTATAACCAAAGGCACCGACGAATTCATGTAAGAAAAAGCAGTTAGGCAAACTTTATGATTTTCCGAAGGAACTTCTTTTTGTTTAATTTACCTTGTCGAGGTTTACTTCATTGAAATCACCTCTAAGTATAGGACCTCAGGTTTATAATAGCTTTGTGGGTGAATGAACCTAAAGAACAAAGGACCAAGCTTCATGATACGTGTCTTGGCCGATGACCGATCAAACAAAACCATATGAATATAATAATGCATTTAAGGAAATTTAATTTGATTATCACACTTAGAATGTGCGTGTGATTATCAATTTGCTCATTTCGACTTTTCATTACATCGTCACCTTCCAAGCTTCATTTTGTTTGCGTCTATTCAACATTTTCTGAACTTCCATACACACCGTGCCTAAAAGGTGATTTCAATGGATTGAAAACAATAATTAATCTTAAGCGCAGTTTTCAATTGTCTTGATAGGATCATAACTGCATGTTTATAAAGAATTAATTCAACTTAATATTTTTCAGATTTAAAACATATTGTATTATCATTAATTTTTATTAATTAAAATAATGATGATAATATTTAAAGTTATAATTACTTGGTTAATACTATAATAAAAAATTAATTCAACCCAATAATTTATATTTTTATACGAGTTCTCAAAAGTAATCTTATATTATATATACTCTATCTAATAACAACCAACCGTGATTAATAAAGCTTTCTTAATATGTGTAGTTTGTTCCATTTTGTACAAGAAATTCACGTAGATTAATGTTTATAAGAATAGGATAAAACGGTTAGGAAGTGCAGCCCCATATATATCTGAACACAATGAAGTAAGAAAGTATATACATTGTTAGCTTGAAGAAGATTAATATAAAAACTATGATCTTAAGATGGATGTGAAGATGATTCTTTGACAAAAATAAAATGAAAAACTATCAATTGTATTTGAATCAACAGTGGAGAGTCCATATTAGTATAAGAAAATAATCTTCTTTTTATTTTTATTTTTAAAGAAGAACTGGAATATACATGGAATTGATTGAATAATAATTAGTTCTTAAGTTCTTCATGATTCTCACAACACATTTTGGTTTATGAAATTTATTATCGTACAATTTAAAAATACCATTCAAAAAGGTAATTTAGGTTATTGCTTGAACTAGCAAACTAATTTTGAATATATTTTTTGACAAGACATATATAGTCGCTTCAATTAATTTTTTAATATTAGTTTTTCTATTGTATGAGACCGTCGCCTTTTATGAATTGAAATTGATATATTTTGAAGTCGGACATTTGATTCATTATCTAGGGTTTGAATCAAAGCATATGATTTCAATGTGCTTGATTTACACGAAAGTGCATCAATCTAATAAATAAATATTTTCAATCCAATGGGATTTCTATCAATCATGCCACTAAGTTGCATCACCTAATCATTCTAAACTACAATTCACGTGTAGTCTCAACTGCAAGTCTTGCAACATATATTATTCTTTCTAGTTAACTAGCATTTGTTTTTCTAATTGCATGGATAAAGAAAACGCCACTGCAACTCAGTGATAAAATTAATGATAAAATTAATGATTGAGTGAAACGAGTAAAAAATTCTTTTGGCATGCATTGTAAAGTTATCAATACTTGAGAAAACTATTACAGATTTTAAACATGCATTGTAAAGTTATCAATAATTTTTTTTTATTAATGACAAACTTACCAACGAAGTAGAAATTATCAATGAGATTTTTTTATAGGTAATTTTTGTTTATAAATTTATTTTGAAAATAATCACCGATAAAATTTATCATAAATAAAACTATTAAATCTTACATTGATTTCTACATTTCCACATGGAATTTACCCAAATGAAAAGTAATAATATAGAGATTTGATTGCAAAATTTATTTATCATAAAAACTAAACTATAATTTTTATAAAAATACAAGGACCAAAAAGACTTTCTAAATAACTGAGTTTTTAAACAAATATAACATTCTTGAATATTATAAGTGCTGGAATGAAACTTTGTGACATATCCAATTTTTGTTTTTGTGCAAACACTCTTAGACATCATCTAAAAGCTTTTTATTATTTATATATTGTGACAAAAAATATTCTTGATTAAAATTATTAAATATTTAAAATAATTTTAATTTTTTTAATCTACTCTTAATATTTAAATACCAATCTACGTATATTAATTATCATTTAAATTTCCAGTTCAATTCATTGTCAAGGAATAATTATAACTGAATATTCAGTACTGGCCGTTTGTTTCATCACGATATCACACAAGCATGAAGTTGTTTTCCTTCTTCAATCATGCCCTTCAATAGCTTACGCTTTTATATATACAAATGTAATTTTTCTTGCTCTTAGCCAAAAAATTTTAGTACTAATTTTTATATAAAATCTTGATTAATATATATATATAAAAGAAGATATTGGGCTTGAAATTATGGTAAAAACATAAAATTTAGAGATTGGTGACTAAAATATAAAACATGAAGAGAATTTATGGCTAACCTTATATTAGCGACAACTTTTATTTTTATCAAATTTTTTATTTATTTTTCAAGTTAGAGAAAGAAGAGAAAAGATGATTAATTAAAATTAATTCCAATCATAAAAAAATATCAATTTTGATGTCAATGGTTTATATTTAATGAGAGAATTTCTATTGTAGTGGTTTTTTTTAAAGTCATACTTTGGGCCACTAGGACTTGTATGTCTATCCAAACCTTTTTTATATTAAAAAAATTTTAGCAATGGATTTTTAAAGAATTTTATTTTATATTTTATATTTTATCTTTTATCTTTTAATATTATATTAATACAGAATTTATTTTTATTTTTTTATCATATAATTTCAATATAATTTTTTTTGAAGAAAACAAATGTGAGCTTTATTTTTTTTTAAATAATTCTAACCTCATTTTTATAGTTGTCTATATTATAATTAAACTCAAGCATCTAGTCTTTGTTTTTTATGTCAATTGATTATATTTGAAATCAATGATTTTTTTTGTAAATGATGTTGAAATTCAGGGTTCAATTACAATTGATCTATGGGAAAAATTAAAAGAAAGAAAAGATTTTCATGAATAAAGGCCCAATTGCTAAATGTCAGAACTTCAAGGGGCAAAATGAAAATGCCCAATTCAGCAGAAGAAACGACGTCATTCCAAGAAGGACTGTTTATCCTCTTCCTCCCTGAAACAAAGGAACTCGCCAGTAAAAGAAAAAAGAAGGACGAAAAATGAAATGGCATCTATTAAGACAAATCAAAACAGCCAAATCTATCCCATTCTGTTACAGTCTTCTTCACCGCCACAATATGCCATTAACACTAAGGAAACCATCACCAACAGTCCAGCAATGGCGATTGGAGTCAATTCTATCTTTACATAGAGATCACGATCCTAGGAAGATAAGGATCATATTTCCCTCAAGAAGCCCTATAAAAGCAGAAGTAGAGGGTAGGCAAAAGGGAGGACGAAAAGAAAAAAAACAGAGATAAAGGAAGAAGGAGAGGAGAAACTAGGGAGTAAAAGGACGTAGAGAACTCAGAGGACGACATAGGGAGAGACAGGGACCAGAAACGAAAAAAAAAAAAACAGAGGAAAGACCGTACAGAGAGAGCCAACAAACCAAAAAAACAGAGAAACCAGAGAGAAAGACGACCGAAGAGAAACAAACAAAGACAAAGGGGAGGAAAGTAGCGTTGTCCAAACCAGCATCACCTCAGTCCTATGTATGTTTGTTTTTATGTTTTACAATATTTTTAAGAAAGTTTAAATTTTCTTTTAAATTAATAATTTTTTAATATTCTCAAATCATTTTAATGTATTAATATAAAAAATAATTTTTTAAAAATATTATTTTAATATATTTTCAAATAAAAAAAAACAACACTAAAATACTTTCAAACACACTTATTTCCAGCAACAACTGAAGTGGGTAAACTTTCTTTCCTCCTGTTAGTATTATAATTACCTTGTTCCTGTAGCAAGCGTGCTTAAACAATTTACGAACACCTACTAATAATGGCCAATTTGGTCACTAAACCAGGCTAATGAGAAAGTCAGGCTTGCTAGATCAAGCCTAAGTTATATCACTGGGCTAGATCCAGTATAAAAATAATAATAATAAAAAAAAATCATGAAAGAAGAGCCTAGGTATTCCATTGTTTTAGTTCAGGTATGTTTGACAAAATACACTTTTATATTCTTTCACTTTAATCTCACTTTTTTTTTTTTTTGATATCTAGCCAAACAAACCTTTTTTAGATATATAAAAAATTCTAAAAAATGATATCTAGCCAAACAAATCTTTTTAGATATATAAAAAATTCTAAAAAATTTAAGAACTTTTTATTTATGGACCCATCACAAGTTTTTTTTTTTTAAAGACTTTACTGAGTATTTTGGGTTGGAGACTTATATTATAAAATATAAATCTAGTATGCAGTATATATCAGTCCCTAAAAAAATATAATAAATATAATAGAAATATGTTTTTTGCTTTCAATCTAAATTTTACTGATTTATTCACTAGCGCCAGAGTCAGGAATACCATTTTTTTTTGTTACGTAATATTTACCAATGTCAGAGTTGAAAATATTTGTAGTTGAATATTCATTAGCACCAGTGTTAGAAATATTATATAAAGATAATAAAAAACAAAATAAAACAAACTCTTAGCAATTTAAGACAAAAGCAACAATGCAGTCTACCTAGAATAAGGACACTTAAGAGGTGATAGTATTTTTTCGTTTTCTTTTTGCGTAACCAGTCTTGTACCATATAATTTCTGATGACTAGTTTGGATTTCTAGTGACCGTAATACTAAGTAATGACTCTTTAAACCATACATTTTCTCTCTAATAATAAGATGTCAGTTGTCAAATATATATTCCTTTACCGTAAATTTTTTTAAGATTTCTATGATGTTAGTTGCAACGGTTAAAAGAAAAACTAGGTGATTACTAAATAATATTAACATAATCAATCCAAGAAATAAATATAAGCTTTTTTTTAGGAAACGAAAATATTTAAAATCTGGTTGAATTCTATGATTATTCAAGGTACGAAACAATTACATTGCATGACCTATTAGTTTGATTCACAGCATTTACAAGATAATGACTAAGGTTCTTTCTAGCCGTTTGAAAGCGGTTATGCATGACCTTATCAGTGAGAATCAAATAGCTTTCTTGACAGGAAGACAAAGAATTGATGGGTTTTTGGTTGCTAACGAAGCAGTTCATTCCTTAAAAAGGTGCAGGGTGTGAAGCCTTATCTTTAAGGTGGATTTTCACAAAGCTTTCGATAGTGTGCAGTGGGATTATTTAAAGCAGGTTATGAGGCATATGGGTTTTGGTGAAAAATGGATTAATTTGATCAATACTTGCATCTCCATTGCAAAACAGTTAAAAGGATTTTGTTGTGGTTCGCTATTTATTCAGGTTTGCACATTAACTTCCACAAAAGCTCTTTAATTGTCATAAATGTTGGGGAAGTTACTTGTGCTAGTATGGCATCTTCAATCTTTTGTAAATTTGATTCCTTGCCTTGCTCCTATCTGGGCATGCCTTTGGAATCCAATCCTAAATGGTTGTCTACATGGAAGCCTATTATTGAGAATTTCAGAAGAAAGTTGAGCATGTGGAGAGGTCGTATGCTTAATATGGCAAGGCGTATTTGTCTAATCAAAATTATCCTGAGTTCGTTGCCAGTATATTATATATCTTCTTTTCTTATGCCGAAGGGTGTCTGTAATATACTAACATCTATTCAATGAAGATTCTTGTGGTGTGGAGTGGCGATGCAGAAGAAAATTTACAAGGTGCAGTAGTGTATTGTGGTGAAAGCTAGAAAAGAAGAAGGTCTTAGGTTGGGTTCTTTAATGTTTAAAAATATATCCACGCTTTTCAAATGGATATGAAGGCTAAGGTTGTCAGGCCATGCCTTATGAAAACAAGTAATAATCCATATTTACTCCATAACTTTGGAAAATTAAATCCCAAAATTGCATGGTCATATTTTTCCATTTTGAAAAGATGTTTTGTCAATCTTAGACCCAAACAGTGCTATCAGCTTAGTATTGTATGTAAACATTAAATTCCTAAATAGTATTATTAGCTTAGTATTGCATGTAAACATTATATTCATGATTGGAGATGGATCCTCCATCTTTTTTTGGTCTGACATGTGGATAAGATTAAATACTTTGCGCAACATTTTTCCTAGGCTTTACCAAATTTCTACTATTCAAAATGGTGTAGTTAATGAGATGGGTCAATGGGTGAATGGTTATTGACGACAGAATTTGGTTTAGTGTAGGAACCTCTTATCTCATGAAGAGCAACAATATCATCTTTTGCTCTCAATGTTGAAGCCAATGATAATTCGGCAAGAAAAAGATGACAAACTTATATGACCATGTAATTTTGATGGAAGCTTCTCAGTCAAGTATTGTTACACCCTAATTAATAATACCTCCTTTGCGAATAATAGAGTGTTTAAAGTCAATGTTTAGATTAAAGGGGCCCCTTCAAAAGTTCAGGTGTTTCTCTGGTTGCCAGTTTAGGACAAAATTAGTACAAGAGTTTTTCTCCATCATCAGAATGTTTTGCCTGCATCATAAGCTTCATGCGTTTTTTGTAGCTCAGATTTGGAAACCTCAAAGCATCTTTTTATACACTGTAACTTTTTTAGGAGTGTTTGGATGAAAGTTTTGGATTGGTAGGGTATCCAATGTTATTTACCAAAAACACTTGACTCACTACTTCTATAGTGGCCTAAAATGGTGCACGACAAATTTCAAAGATTAGCTTGGAGACTAATTTTCAGCAGTACTATTTGAGGTATTTGATTATTAAGGAACAAAATTGTTTTTAATGAGGGAATTATAAGCTTGTTTGATTGTTTCTCCACCATTCTTCATCGGGTTGCTATTTGGTTGCATATTCTGGATTTAAACTTCACTTATATAGGAAATGACCTCTTAAGATATTCTGATAGCATCAAATTGTGGTGTAATAAGAAATCTTAGGTAATCTCTTTGTTGTTTGCTGTAATAGAACAATTTTTTTTTTCTAAGTGTTTTTTTTCATATCTTTGTATTTTACTTTGGCTATTGCCTTTATGGTATTTTTAATATACTCTCGATGATTATAAAAAAAATAAATTATATTGCATGGAAAAAAAAACATTACAAATCTTGGATACTATGTGCATAGCATCTTTATTCGAAGACTATCTTACAAAGTGAGAAATTACTTCTTCCAAATTTATTTGCATCTAATAATTTAATTTTCAATAATAAAACAACAAATGAATAGTCAAGTTATTTATTAATCATGTCCATTTTGGAGCTGTAGCTTTAATTTCCAACAGCTGACTTAGCCTCACGAAGATGCTTCTCCCTCGAGAGTAATTTAGCCAACCTGCACCAACAAAACAAAAACTTAATAAATAAATAAATAAAAGAATAATCAAGAGGAAACAAAGAGTATTATTCATTCATTTATACTTTCTGAGAGCCTCTTCATTGGTCATCTTATTGATAGGTTCAAAGATTCCAGTAGCCAAATTCACCCTTGAAACTGGCTTCTTCAACAATTCCTCGCCCACTTTCCCAAGATTCTCCAAATTCTCATTCGTGGCAACATCCACAGATGAAAGTGTTCCGGTCAATGTGTCATCCTGCATTGATTTTTCACACGTGTTATAATGCTAGATTTCCCCACTTTGCTTCATGAATAAATAATTAAGCACCTGAATTAGCATGATAAATATGCACCTGAATTCGAAGATAATTTTCCTCGGAATTAAGGGCTTGGAAAACAGTGGAAATGTGAAAATCAACCATGTCACCACTAGCTTGTGTGAAAACATCCACTAATGGAGTAGAATGATCACTAGTCAACCATCCCAAGACACCCCATTCAGCTGCTTCTTCTGCATCATACTTTTCTTCTGATTTTGCTGTACCAGTGCCCAGGGACAGGACTAGAAATCGGCCATATTCCATTGGGTTCATGTGGTAGGAGTCAGGTCCCTCCCGATTGATTGCTTGTGAAACTTCACTGATGGCAACTAAAGTCTGATCAAATCACAAAAGTAATGAATGATATAAGATTCTTTATTAATAGAAGCTCAAGAAGTGTTTGAAGATTGATAAGTCAGAAACATACTGGATTGTTTGCCGCCACACCACCATCAATAAGATTGAATTCTCTAACTTTGCCCGATGGATCCTTGGTTTCAAAATAATGGGCAGGAAGATAAGTCGGGGCAGCTGAAGTTCCAATGCAGATGTCTGACAAAAGGGCATCCGTTGATGGGTTATTCTTCACATTACAGCTAGAAAAGATAGTTGGCTGGAGGCGCTTGATGTCAAAAGTAGGGATCACAATATTTGTCAATGTCTGCTGCAACCATGTATCTCCCAACTTTTCCTTGACAATACCATGCAAGAATTTTCCATCATACTTTGGTCCTCTCAGAGTCTTCACCAGATTTGCAGCCGAGGCAAATTTAGAGCTATTGGCAGACAGTACTTAAATTGCTGAAAATGTAATGAGGGAATCAAGAGAACTAGTAAGTGGAAGAGGTTTAGCGTAAACTTTCTGGGAGCTTGATGAGAGATCGCTAGTATGCTCAAATGCAGTTGAAGTGTTGTAACCTTGCAATCTGCCAGAGGGGGATGCTGAGGTATTTATAGACTCCTAACCCTTCATGGTGTATGGAATTTTCAACAAATTCCCGATACTTAGTCACCCAAATTTGACCATTCTGTAGTTTCCTGGATGGGCCGGGAACAATTTTGAATGGATCCAACTTATCTGTATTTATCACTAACAATTCTTAGCTGACACGGTTCACGTTGGACCACTTACAAATTGGGTCCAAGGGTACAATTGAACATTCCAAATTCTCAAATCAAAGAAAGCAGACACTAAAATTAGAATGGCAGGTATTTTGCTGGCACGAAGTTAAATAAGTTAGTTGATGAAGATCATTAGTGCAACTGGTTGGATTTGAACATGTTATTTCCCCCAATTTGATTCCTAATGGCCATTAAGGTTTAGTTTAATGCTTTGTTTTGGTTCACGAGTTCAGGCAACTTTTATAGAAGAAACAACTCCTGTTAGCATCAAAATGGGATTTTGCAAAAGTTATAACCAAAGGAACCGACGAATTCATGTAAGAAAAAGCAGTTAGATAAACTTTATGATTTTCTGGAGGAACTTCTTTTTGATGAAATTACTTTGTCGAGGTTTACTATATCATTGAAATCACCTTTACGGATAGGTCCTCAGATTTTTAATAGCTTTGTGGGTGAATCCGTGAATGAACCTGAAGAACAAATTAAGGACCAAGCTTCATGATACGTGTCTTAGCCGATGACCGATCAAACAAAACCATGAATATAATATTGCATTTAAGGAAAATTAATTTGATTATCGACCACGCTTAGAATGTGCGTGTGGTTATCAATTTGCTCATTTCGACTTCTCATTACATCGTCACCTTCCAAGCTTCATTTTGTTTGCGTCTATTGAACATTTTCTGAATTTCCATACACATCGTGCCTAAAAGGTGATTTCAATGGATCGAAAACAATAATTAATCTTAAGCAAAGTCTTCAATTGTCTTGATAGGATATTACCTGCCTGTTAATAATAAATTTATTCAATTTAATAGCTTTTTGAATTTAAAATTTATAAAAAAATACATTACATTAAATTTTATTAATTAAAATCGAGATAGTGATATTTAAATTTATGATGCTTTGATTAATAAAGTTGTTAGAGAATAATATAAATTATATTTTTAAATCTTATTTAATAGCTTAAGTTCATGGATTAAGATGGTTATTTGACATAGTATTAGAACTTTGATGACCAAACGATCATGAGTTTAACTTATCATCCTTATTTATTTGACTAAAATTACTCATAAGATAATGTGAACTTATGTAAGTTTCAAGTTCAAAAAGTTTTTATTTAAGAGGATGTTTTAGAGAATAATATAAATCATATCTTGAAACCTTACCACCTTATAGTTTAAGTTTTTATATTAAAATGATTCTTTGATAAACATTATAATAGCATGAAAAAAATATTGCTTGAACTAGCAAACTAATTTAAAAAAAATTTTAGCAAGATATAGTCGCTTCAATTAATTTCTTAATATTATTTTTTTTATTATATGAGACCGTCGCCTTTTAGGAATTCAAATTCATATAGTTTGAAGTCGAACATTTGATTCATTATTTAATTAGGGCTTGAATCAAAGCATATGATTTCAATGTGCTTGATTAGCAAGAAAGTGCATAAATTTAATAAAGAAATATTTTCAATCCAATGGGATTTCTATCAATCATGCATGCCACTATGTTGCATCACCTAATCATTCTAAACTACAATTCACGTGTAGTCTCAACTGCAAGTCTTGCAACATATATTATTCTTTCTAGTTAACTAGCATTTGTATTTCTAATTGCATGGATAAGGTAAACGCAACTGCAACTCTGTTGTAAAATAATCATTTACCGACTATTAGTGTAAAATTTATCGTTGATAAAATTGTTAAATTTTATAGTGATTTCTACATTTCCACATGCTGATTTACAAATTAAAAGTAATAATATAGAGATTTGATTGCAAAAGTTATTTATCATAAAAACTAAATAGTAATTTTTATAAAAATACAAGGACAAAAAAGACTTCCAAATAACCAAGTTTTTAAACAAAAATAAGATTCTTGAACATTACAAGTACTAAAATGAAACTTTGTGACATACCCAATTTTTTTATGTGGCAAATACACTCTTGGACGTCACTTAAGAGCTTTTCATACTTTGTATATTTTGATAAAAAATATTTTGAATTAAAATTATTAAATATTTAAAATAATTTAAATTTTTTTTTAGTTTATTCATGATATTTAAATACTAGCTTATTTGTAGATACAACATTTATACTAGAATAGTAATCATTAATTCCATGAATTAAAATTTGTAGGAGTTATTGAAATATTAATCGAGTTCCCATGAATTTAACAAACTAATTATTAAATTCAAAATGCATGTAAATATTTTTTAAAAAAAATTTTGTATGAAAATACTAAAACACCATGTATTTCATTTTATTTAAGCAAGATATGCTTTTTATTTTTATTTTTAAGAGACTTGACTGTAACTATTAAACAAAAAAAACCCTTAACAAAAAATAAATAGAGTCTAATGACTAACCCTATTATGACTCGACAGGGTTGACCCAGAAACAAACCAAAATAAGGATCCAAAACCTAGACAGATTCAACATACAAAAACATAAAAATAAAATATTTCTTAAAATATAGAAAGAATGAAAACATTAAGAACATTTAATCATAAGCCTATAAACAACATAAACATTCAAACGTATTGAATATCAATGAATAAGAGTTTAGGAGGTTATAAAGTAAGTTCTTAGTGTTTTGAACATTAAAAACTTTTTTTATATTTTTTTTAAATAATCAGTCTAACTAAAACCTAATTTATTGGATAAGGTTTCATGAATAATTTTGTATTATTTTCGATATAGCCATCTGCTTTGAGGGATCATGTGCCCCATGGGTTGCAAAAGTTTTTGATATGATATTATGCATTTTTTCCTTAAGCTTTTTATGTAAGTACATCCTCACGGTGACAGCATCATTTGAATTTCCCGTTCAATTCCTTGTCAAGGAATAATTATAACTGAATATTCAGTACCTGGCCGTTTGTTTCATCACCATATCACACAAGCATGAAGTTTCCATGCATGAAAATTGTTTCTTAATTTTTTCAAGACAAAAGGACACGCGATGGTCAAAATATTGTTCCCAGCAGCCTCACAGAAGGATAGGGTTTGAGGTCTCAAGGAAGAAGACGCTAACTTACGATATCAAAAGCCGTAGAGAATCAAATCGAAGACTGCTTTGTTGGAAATTAAATCTAAATTGCTTTTCTAGGATAGATACGAAAGTACTTTCGAAATCTTTAAGTAGTATATTAATTGCAATATTCCTTGGTGTATTCTTTTGCCCTTCAGCACATTTTTGGCTAATTTCTTAGCATCATGATACAATTTGTGCTATGAGGTTTCGTGTTGCCTAGTACATCTTTTGTTTCTTCTAATTAAGTTTATGGCTGTTCTAAGTGAGACCGGCTGTGCTTGAAGATAATGTTAACTGATCGTCGAAAAGAGACCAATTAACAAAAGATTGCTCAAGTTGAAGCAGAGATCAGTTATGCAAGGAATAGAATTTGCTAAGAACATTCAAACTTTTGGATTTGGAAATCAAACAGCAAAGTCTTTAATTTTCCTTTACGTGATCACGTCACGTTAATGCTAACAAAATTTCATGCATATCATGAACTTCCTTGACGACGCATCCCGAGGAGAAACTTGCACAATTAATATAGAAGCCAAAATTAATACTTGAGAAAACTTGACTGGGGATCTCGAGGATTATATAAATTTGACATGCATGTACGTTGTTACAGATTTTAAAATAAAATTATTATTAAAATCACATTTAATAAGTTAAATTTTTTAATAAAAAAATTGAAATAAAATTTTAATATGATATCTGAATTTTAATAAAAACAATCATGTATATATTTCATGCCCCTACCATCCTCCTTCCATCTTTATACTTGCGTAATAATGTTCTCCTCATGAAAAATCCACAGCTATCCTTTCAAGGACATAATAAATATTTTCTGAAGCAGACAGATCCATCAACCTTTAACCACTTAAACTATTTACAGATTCACTCAACTTAGTCGTAACTAGAGGGTTTTTCTTTATTCTTTTTTCCGTACTATGATAAGCCAAATAAAAATACTACACATATCTTCAACCCTTTTACTTCCAAACAAATAAAAAAGTTCAAATCTAGAGAAGTGGTGATTAATTAATGAAAACAATCCATCAAACTTAGCCACGTAACTCTAAAGTTTTTAATGGTAGGTAGCTGAAATGGTGGCTCTACTTTTCTAATGGTATCGCCCCAAGATCATGGCTGCCGAGAACAAGAGCAAGCAAGGAAATTTCCTTCCTTTACGCATATAATATAATAAGTATGTTCTTATTTCTTGTTCATTAGGCATGCTAACACACATGTGTGTGTCTTTGGAATTCTTTTTGTTTTTCGTTTTTTGGAAAACATGCGTTCATGTCAATGCAGTTACATTTCTTTAGACAAATCTTGGCATTAAGAAAAATTAAATCCATTGATTTGATTTAAATGATTTTTAGAAAAAATTAAAGTAAAGCCCTTTAAAAAGGAGTACATGTAGGTGGGCCTAATGAGCCAGTTTAAAAGAGCAGACGTGCATGCTTGTACATTTAATTTATTTAGCCTTAATTATTTTTGAAGTGGCCAAGAGACTTCTCTTTTTGCTACAGTAGATGACACGCCGCCTCTAGCTTTGCCCCTAGACACTTTTAAATGGTTAGAAAATTGTTCTTGCGACTTCTTGGCCAAAACAATCTATTTTCAGCTATTTTGATTAAAAAATATTTTAAAAACATCTTATAAATTTAAATACTAATAATTCATAAAAAAATAATTTAAAAATTAAAAATCAATTTCAAAATAAAATATTTTTTATTGACTCAAATTTATTATGTATTACAAGATGAAAGATGAAAGGTAAATAATATCTTATTAAAAAAAATTTATTAGATAAAATTTACCAGTATTACCACCAATATTTTTATTTTTTAAGTTAGAAGTGATATTATTTAATTTTTTTATTAAAATTTAACAGTTTTTTCTCTTTTCTCTCACGTTAAGAATTGAAAAATATAAAATTTTAAATTAAAAATTATTTTTTAAAAAATAATATAAAGTGAAAATATATCCAAGGTAAGGTAAAGTAGAAAAATCAAAATTAACTTTTCATGCTAATTTTAAAAACATCATCAAAGTAGATGGTGTTTTTCACTCTAATCTCCTGTTTTCAAAATTTATCCTCCTTTAATAAATCAGAACAATTTTATAATAAAAGGATTGAACAAAAAAAAAAGCTTTAATGATAAAAAAAAAAAGAAGATAAAATTAATCACCCTGGCTTTAATGATAAAAAAAAGAAGATAAAATTAATCACCCTGCTACAATTCATAGTGAATTGTAAAGCAGTCCCCGGTGTTCTGGCGCTAGAGGGAAAATGCCACGTGGTTTAGTTTTTCAGTTATTTATGACTCTAAGTGAGAATTAATTAACATTCCCAATAAGCCATAGGAAAAGCACTCCAAGTCCAGAGAATTCACTCCACCAGAACTGTGTAGATCCCTTGGCGACTTGTACATTCCTTACTGTGCCAAGCACCAAAACACATTTAATTACAGGCAAGATAATCTGAATATATATAATTACACCCTTGGATCATCTCATCAACCTTTCTTTGTGGACCGTCCCTCAAAATCTTTGGGGTAAGAGAAGTTTTAGTTTTTTGATAAAATGGGGTAGAAAAAGATTGACAACATGGAGAAGGTTTTTGTGCTTCATGATGAAAATGGAGAAATGAGAGGAATGTGGGCATGTAGGCACATTGACTACAAATAATCTTCGTGTTTGCAATGATTGTCGAGAGTAAAGGGGAGGGTGATTGTTTTGAGCAATTCTAATATTGCCATTTAGAACCAATCTGCAGAAACAGACATCCAGATTTCTTGTCATCATCAGATCAGAAAATGAAATAAAGAATTAATCCATATAGTGTTAACATGTTAATTACTTGGATCACTGTTGTTATGTTGCCAATAACAATAATAAAGAATTAATCCATATGGTGTTAACATGTTAATTACTTGGATCACTGTTGTTATGTCGCCAACAACCATCTTGACACACTCTTTTTTGGAGTAGGATTGAAGCACAGTGGAGTTTGTGGTGAAAGGTACAGAGTAGTCGTTGCTTCCAATGCTGAACATGTCACCAGCTGTGGATAACAATACTGGCTTAACTTCTGAAGCTCCTAGTTTTTGCCTAACCTGCTTCTCCGTATTCTTGAAATTACTTAATTGTGTTTAAGGTCTATCACCTTCCAAGGAACAAACAGGAAAAAAAGAATTAGTACTAGTAATCATGCCAATTAAGAGATAGATAACTTTATATGAATTCAGTTTTACGTACACAGAATTATCTAAGCAAAATGAAGTCACTCAAACAAGTAGCAGTATTATTATATATAACCAAAATCCACTCCAACAAGTAGCAGTATTTTAGTTTGAACACAATTATTTTTGTAATACCTTGGATGACTTATTAATACATTATTTTAAACAGTCACATCCTCACATAAAGAAATACAACAAAGTAAACAATTAGCCATGGAAAATAATAATATACTGTGTAACCGTGTTCTGTTCTCCCGCCGTTCTTAATTTTTTTTTATATATAAAAAGATGATATTTAGTTATTATAAAAATGTTTTTTTTAATATGATTTGAGATATAGACCAGGTTAAGAAAATTGATTTTATTTAAATTAAATTATAACAAAAAAACAATAATAATAAATAGATTAAATAAAAAATAATCATGGTAACCTAACAAAAAACATTATCTCACAAAAAAAAGATAATATATCTTAATTATCTTTCAAGTAAATATAAAAGGATAAAATAAAATTTTTAAAAATAAAATAAAAAATATTATATATTTTTTGAAAAAAACAATCTTATAAAAAAAATCAAATCAACTCAGTTTAACTCGTCAAACCTAAAATTTAAATAATGAAATATCCTAATAAAAAAATTAAAAAGCTCATTTAAAAAAATAATATCAAACAATGAAATTTTAAAAAACAAAATCTATTAAAGATAATATCAATCACGTTAGTATTTTAAATCCTGTGATCTAAGTTGCCAAACTATGAAAAAAAAACTTTCTAATTTGATTAATTTCTTCAATAATAATAAATTTGAATTGGATAATCACATAGCATGCAATACGGTTTAATTATGAGTTGTTATACGGATGAGTTATATGTAAACGAGAGGGTTTCAATTTAGTATAAGCTGGAGAAGAAAAACTTGGACGAAAAATTGATGAATTTTTGAATTTTTGCATGGCAAATCCAATGTTGCGAGAGTGGAGGAGAGCACTAGCTTCTTACTGGACTGCAGTTCATGATGACCACTAATTCTACCTTTGAAACTTTTTTTTGGTAATGTGGTATAGTATGGTTGAGATCTTATTGTTTAGTTTTTATTAATTTAATTTAATTTTAATTTTAATTTGTTTTTGAAATCATAAATATAAAAACTAGTTAAAAAAAAATTATTTAGCCCACAGTGCAAGATATAAATCTAGTCTTATCACTAAATTTTGTATCGGAAAATAAAAAAATGAAAAAGATAATGAGAAAAATGTAAAAAAAAAAAGAATTTCAAGATAATTATTTAATTTATTAATATTATGAATTTAGATATGAGATTGGCATTTGAGAATCGCACCGATGAAATCAATTTAAAGAATTATGAAATGAATTTAAATTGAAATTTATGGACAAACAAAAGACAATACAACAATATAAAATATGTTAGTAATTCGAGGAAAAAGAAAGAAAAGGCAATTAGCGGTGAGCAATGTGTCTCCAACCAAAATTGTATCATTTAGAAGAAAAGGTATGTATTTTATTTGGTGAATATACAAATTCAATTGTGGATGACTTGTTCCAAATCCATGTGAGAAGAACTTGATTTCGATATACAAAAGTTGATATGAGAATTTGCTAATTTTTTCTAAGAAAAACTAGCTAATTATTAATAGTATAAACAAAATAAAAATACAATAAAAATCAGCTTTACCTGGAAAAAATAAAATATTTATAGTCTGATTGAATTACATAATAGTACAAATGTAGGATGCCAAGTGCATAGCATCTTTATTCGAAGACTATCTTACAAAGTAATAAATTATTTCTTCTAGATTTTATTTGCATCCAATGATTTAATTTTCAATAATAAAACAACAAATGAATAGTCAAATTATTTATTAATCATGTCCATTTTGGAGTAGCTTTAATTTCCAACAGCTGACTTAGCCTCACGAAGATGCTTCTCCCTCGAGAGTAATTTAGCCAACCTACACCAACAAAACAAAAACTTAATAAATAAATAAATAAATAATCAAGACGAAACAAAGAGTATTATTCATTCATTTATACTTTCTGAGAGCCTCTTCATTAGTCATCTTATTAATAGGTTCAAAGACTCCGGTAGCCAAATTCACCCTTGAAACTGGTTTCTTCAACAATTCCACGCCCACTTTCACAAGATTCTCCAAATTCTCTTTTGTGGCAACATCCACAGATGAAAGCTTTCCCGTCAATGTGTCATCCTGCATTAATTTGTCACACGTATTATAAGGTTAGATTTCCCGACTTGGCTTCGTGAATAAATAATTAAGCACCTCAATTAGCATGATAAATAAGCACCTGAATTCGAAGATAATTTTCCTCAGAGCTAAGGGCTTGAAAAACAGTGGAAATATGAAAATCAACCATGTCACCACTAGCTTGTGTGAAAACATCTACTAATGGAGTAGAATGATCACTAGTCAACCATCCCAAGACACCCCATTCAGCTGCTTCTTCTGCATCATACTTTTCTTCTGATTTTGCTGTACCAGTGCCCAGGGACAGGACTAGAAATCGGCCATATTCCATTGGGTTCATGTGGTAGGAGTCAGGTCCCTCCCGATTGATTGCTTTTGAAACTTCACTGATGGCAACTAAAGTCTGATCAAATTACAAAAAAAATGAATGATATAAGATTCCTTAGTTATACATGCTCAAGATGCGTTTGAAGATGCTGAGGAAATCATAAACATACTGGATTGTTTGCTGCCACACCACCATCAATAAGATTGAATTCTCTAACTTTGCCTGATGGATCTTTGGTTTCAAAATAATGGGCAGGGAGATAAGTTGGAGCAGCTGAAGTTCCAATGCAGATATCTGACAAAAGGGTATCCGTTGATGGGTTATTCTTCACCTGATAGGTAGAAAAGATAGTTGGCTGGAGGCGCTTGATGTCAAAAGTTGGGATCACAATATTTGTCAATGTCTGGTGCAACTGTATATTTCCCAACTTTTCCTTGACAATGCTATGCAAGAATTTCCCATCATATTTTGGCCCTCTCAATGTCTTGACAAGATTTGCAGCCGAGGCAAACGGAGAGCTATTAGCACACAATAGTTAAATTAGTACCTTGATGAATAAAAAACAGTTTCAATGCAACAATTCATCATGAGGATTAATTATTACCCGTCTTGGGGAAATATCTTTGGGCAGTTCTCAAGGTAGAAGTCGTTAATGTCTTTAGCAGCAAACAAAGGGCGGTTTTGCTTATTCGGGGCAGCTAGCATAGCAGTCACGAGGCCGCCAGTGCTAGTCCCTGAAATCACATCAAAGTAGTCTGCAAGCCTTGCAGCTGCACCATCCAGCTTCTGTAAATTTGAACAAAAAGAAACTACTCAATGATACATACAGGAGATAATAAAACTTTCAGTGTGTGAAAAATAAACTAACATTACATTTCTACATACATACACAGATGCATGTAAAACTAGCAAGTGTTAACCTTACATCAGGCATTCAACTTAATTTCTTTTTTTTTTAGTATATATGATGATGAAAAAGAATCCAATATCTTGCATGCCTATTTGACATGCATCTGTATACGTGCTAAAAGAGCCCGGTTTCTGTTTACCTGAAGCTCAGACTCTAAAAAGGCAAGGATACTTCCTGGTATAATGCCTCTTATTCCACCTCCGTCGATGCTAAGAATGGTGATTTGGTTTACATGTGTTGGAGGTTGAGGAGGTGATGATGGAATTTGCATGTTCGCCATATTGATAAACAAATGCTAAAAATGTAAAGAGGAAATCAAGAGTCCTAGAAGTGGAAGATGGAGTTGAGAGGGTTTAGCTTAAACTTTTGGAGAGCCTGAGAGATGGCTAGTACTCAAATGTATTCAAGTGTTAAATCTTTGCAATCTCCCAAAGGAGATGTGGAGGTATTTATAGACTTCTGTTCTTCTTGATTTTTTTGGAGTTCTTAAAAAATTACTAAGAATTTACATACCAAATTTGATTATTTTGAAGTTTCTTGGATGGGGAACAATTTTGAATGGATCCGAATTTTTCTGTACTTATCGCTACACAGTTCTTAGCTGACACGATTCAAGTTAGACAACTTACAAATTGGGTCAAAGGGTAAAATTAAATTGTTGGTTGATTAGGAAGTAGGGAGTTATGACATGAGAAGTAATCAATTACATCAACTGGGATTTTGCATAAGTTAGCAACAAGAGAAGAGACAACTTCATGGATGGAAAAAGTCATTGAGGCAAAGTTATCGATGTATAATTTTCAAAAGGAAACGTTTCAGTTCAATAATCCACGATAATATTGAAGGATAATTCCGAGATATATTAGCTTTTAATATATACCTCCCCGCAATCTAAAACATGACACAAACGGCCTTAAAAAAGGTTCATATATATATATATATATATATATATATATGTTAGAATCATGTGTTATTAACGGATAATAGTGTTAATAAATATATTTTTAGGATAGTTTTGTAGGGTGCATGTTTTAAAAATCATGTGTTTATTAACAAATTAAAGTGTTAGTAAAAATATTTTTAGGACAGTTTTGAATATGAAGAGAAATGCTATCTCTTTTCTTCTATTTCCATATCTTGTCTTAGACATGAAAATATTCAACCAATGCTTTCAATTTCAGGTAAGTTAAGAAAAAGTAGGTGTAATGTATACCTAAGCAAATTATTTTCTATCAAAAAAAATTTAAAATTTAAAAATTTAAATAACTACATGAGATCTCAAGATATAATTTATATTATTTTATAATATATTCTCTCAAATAAAAAAAATTTAAACTTAAACTTACAAAAACATTTATTACCTTGTGCTATTAATTAGATTTAAATTAGAAAAAAATAAAAATAATGAAGTTTACTGTGTTTAGTCATTAAACTCTAATATAAAGTTAAAAAATTAATTTAATTTAAAAACTTAAATAAAACTAGAAATATAATTTATATTATTTTTTAATATTATATTTTCTAGCACAAGTTAAATGCAGTATTTTTCCTAGTTAGTTTTGATTTAATTTTTCTAGATTTTTTCCCCATGGTTTCAAAGTGTAAAGTTAGAATCGGAAAACACCTAGGTTTTTTCTTTTGTTATAATTTGAATTCCAGTTTCCAATCGCCTAAGCTTATGATTATACGTGTAAAAGAGATTCGTTTCCAAGCCAAAGAGAAAAAGGTCCAGGGAAGCAGAAAAGCAGACCAGGCTGTATTGCTCGTTTCCAAGCTATATATATACCATTGAAATCACCTTCTAGGATAGGAGCTCGGATTTCTAATAGCTTTGTGTGCGAATGAGCCTAGAGAACAAAGGACCCAGGGTGGTGCCAATGTTCCACAGTAATTGGGACCAGTTTGGCTTCCCCTTCGTCATCAATATATGCAATGGCTGCTTCATGACACGTGTCTTAGCCATGAATATAATGCATTTAAGTTATCACACTTAGACTGTGCGTGTGATTATCAATTTGATCATTGAGACTTTTTCACTATACACCGTCACCTTCCAAGCTTCAGTTTTTCTTTGCGTCTATAGAACATCTTCCCAAATTCCGTACATACCATGCCTAAATTTCAATGGATCGAATACAATAATTAATCTTAAGCACAGTCTTCAATTGTCTTGATATGATCATAAACTGCCGTGCTTAAGCTTCCTTAATTTGTGGTGTTTGTTCAATCTTGCACAAGAAATTGACGTAGATTAATGTTTCGAAGATCAATGAAATAACATTAATTATTTGGAATTCAATCCTATATATATATATATATATATAATCAATTGTATTTGAATCAAGAGGAGAGGGTCTATATTATTATCAAGATATTATTTTCTATTATTATTCTTTAATCTTAAGAAGAATGGTAATATATAATGAATTGATTGAATATTTCTTCACCATTTCACAACGACTTTTTGTTTATGAAATTATCTTGCAAATTTATGATTCAATCTAACAATACCATTCAAAAAGATTAATTTAGGTTTTTGTTTGAACTAGCATATTAATTTTGACTATTAGTCTAGTAATACATTATTTTTTTTCTATTAAGTGACGCGCAGCTTTTTACATATTGAATTTAACGTATTTTTAAATAATATTTTTTTATTTTAATAAAAAAATATCAACTAAACGTGCTTAGTGACAAGAAAGAGCAACAATTTACTAAAGAAATATTTTCAATCCATTGGGGATGAATGAAGTTGGACCTATATTGATTGTTAACCCTAAAATCAATTCGACATGTTGCATCACCTAATCATTCTAAACTACAAGTCAGTCTCAACTGCAAGTCTTTCCATATATATTATTCTTTTCGGTTAACTCGCTTCTGGTTTTCTAATTTCTAGGGCAAGGAAAACGCAACACCTACGCATGATTCAAATGTCTAATTTCAACTTTTCCATTCTAACTTACCCGAATGAAAAAAAGAAAAAGTCCCACACGTTTGCTGCAAAAGCTTTGGAGGATGCCCCAATCACTTCCCTAGGACCTTCCCACAACCCGGCTACATTAAAATTCAGCATTTTGGAATATACATAATATTAAATAGCCATCATAAAAATAAGTCTATACTAGTTGTATATATGCCCAAGTTATGCTAGGAGGGGCCTAAATTTTTTCTAGATCAGAGGAAATTTTGTGGCATATTGTTATTAAATCTAAAAATGTTGTTATTTAAAAAAAATTGAAAAATAAATCTTTCTATCAATGTAACCCTCATTTATTTTAACCAACATAATGTTCTCGCTTGGAAGAATTCTTTCTGCTTAAAAAAAAAATTATAATCATTAAAGCAATTTAAAAAATATCAAAACAGTATCTTCATTATTTTATTTTATATGATTGAAAGATAAAATAAAAAGCATAAATGTTATAAAATTTTGTTACAAATCTATTTAAAAATTTTAATAATCAACAACTGAATTTTCATATCTATTTATTATCTATTGTTACCCATTTTGGGGGCATGAATATACACACATACATATATACATACATACATACATACATACATATATATATATATATATATATATATAAAAGAAGAGTATACTAGAATGCCCATGAAATTGCAAAAGATTACTGAGGAAGATGAAATATATAAAATACGAATAAAAAATAAAAAAGTTCGACAATGTATTTTTGACTAATAAAAGTTCTATTAATAAAAAAAACTAATTTTAGGAGAAAAATTCAAAATTAAATGCTTAAGGACTTAATTAAAATTCTTCAAGATTTATTCAAATTTATTGAGAGTTCAATTGCAACAAAAAAAAATAATTTTTAAAATTAATTTAAGCTCTAGACAAAAGAAATTAAAGTCTAAGGGTAGCATTGTAATTTTAGAAGTTAATTTGGTCAAATAATAGTGTTCATTTCATAAATATTAAAGATTGATGGGAAATTAGAGATTTGATTGAAGAAATCCAAAATCAAAAATCAAACTATGGGAAATTAGAGATTTAATTGAAGAAATCCAAAATCAAAAATCAAAATGAAAAAAAGCAAGTGAATATTAAGGCTAGAATAAAAATCAAAATGGAAAAAAGCAAGTGAATATTAAGGCTAGAATTGATGACCAAAACAGGAGTCAAATTAAAAAAATAAAATTTATTGGTCAATTAAGAATCAAAATGCATAAATTAAGAACCATATAGCTTGGATCTTCCAATAAGGATTTAATCTTAGATATTATTTTTAATTTAATCCTTATATCACACGTATACAGTGTCGAGGAGATCGTCCACCCTCTCAAGAAAAAATATAATGACCTATCTATCAAGTAAAATATGGAGAGATAAGAAACTTTTGTCTCTTATCAGTAAAATATGGACTGGGAGTCGCCACCCAATATTTTAATTATTAAAAACCCTAACTGGTTTTAGAAATAGAGTACAAAAATTGGTTGCGTATAGAAAAAGTATTAGCACCCCAAATACATCCTACTTAAGGTAGGTTGTATTGTTTTATCTGATAAAATCAAACGTTTAGTTGTGATGTCTGAAATTTATCGGTCTGTTTACGATTTAAAAAAAGTTTTTCTCTGTAAGGAGATTTTTATCTTATCAAATAAAAACCTAATTATTCTATGACATCAAAGAAAAAAATACTTTTTTAATATCGGGAATATATTTTATATATAAATTCATAATCCCTAATGCTAAAACAAAACAAAATAAAATTTTTATTATTTTTTGTAATTTTAGTCAATGTTCTCTTAACTTTAATAAAGTGGTTATTAAAGCCAAAATGCATGCTAAAATATTATTTTTGGGTGTATGAAAAACATAATATGACTTTTTTAGTTTTTAGACACTTGGTCGTATGCACAAAAATATTTTTAAATTTTTTTTGTGTTTTTGAAAGTTTTGACGAAAATCGGGTATTTTACTACCAAATTTGTATTTTTATAACCTAAAAATATTGTCCAACATTAATCAAAATGACATAAAAACTATATGAAAAATTATAAAATTCTAAAACAAATATTTTTAATATTTTTTTAAATAGACCCAGTTAAGCCCAAATACATGGGTTAGGCCAAACCTAACCCAACTACATAGGCTGGGTTTAATCTAGCCCATGTGAATAGTGGGCTTCTCCACTGTTCACATGTAATGTGAACAATGTAGAGAAAAATATAAAAGCAGAACAAGAAGGTGGAGGAGGAGAAGGAACATGGTTGACCTGTGATGGCGTTGAAAAAGTGTTAATGGCGGCAACGATGGCGGCGACTTTATTGTCACAATGAATGGAATGCAATGGCCAACAATGCTTCTCCTTTTTCTTCCTCTCCCTCTATTTTTTTTTCTGCTTATTCTTCTTCTTTTTTTGT
>NW_011499922.1:129185-142417 GCF_000495115.2 Populus euphratica
TTTTTTTGTCCTTCATTACCTTTCTCTTTCTCATTTCTATTGTTTTTATAGGCAAAAACAAGAGAAGAACAGTGGACAGGGCGGCCACTGTGCTGCTGTCCCAAATAGCCCAAGATGTACGTTCCTTCCATTCTTCCACCACATGGTAAGCAAGTGGGTTTTATTATTGTCTTTTTAGGTCATCGGAAAGGACTTCGGTCAGAAACAGGGGAAGAAAAAAATCTTCTTCTTCCCTTGCTTTACACGTATAAGGAAATAAAAAGACACATAGTCCCTTCAAAACGGCACTGTTTCGAGCTCTTTTTATGTAAATAGTGCATAAAATGGCGATGTTTTGGTCAAAAAGCGTCGTTTTATTTAAAAGAAAAGGGGAGCAAAATGTGTTAAAATTCACATTGGTTTTTAGTTTGTAACTTATTCAATCAAGTCTTAACTTGCAATTTTAATTTAAAAATCAATGCAATTGCATCTCTACTAAAAATCAAACAGCGGCCCTAACATTAGTCATTTGTTTCACTTTAATCCTTGATCTTGAAGTTATGCAATTTGATTCTCAATTGAGCAATAAATTTCTAATTTTTTTAATTTGGATCTTGATTTAGTTTTAATTACAGCTTTTCTATTTACATGTCTTTTTCAGTTTGATCCTTGATTTTGAATTTCTTCAATAAAGTTCTTAATTGGCCATCAAACTTCAATATTTATGCACTTAAGCCCCTGATTTGATCAAATTAACTTTTAAAATTATAATTTGACCCCATAACTTTAATTTCTTCCCATTAAAGCTAAATTGACTTCAAAATTAATTTTTCTTGCAATCAAACTGTTTGTAAATTCAATTAAACCTCAATAAAATTTAATTGAGTCCATAAACAACTCATTTTGAACTTTTCTTTTTCATATTGAATTTGTTTTATTAACAGGGCTCTTATTAGTCAATGATATATTGTCATATTTCACTCATTGTATTTTTAGACTTAACCAATTTTTAGTCATTTTCTATACACTTTGGCATCCTTTTTCACTGTTATATTGTTTTGATAATATTTTTTATTTTTTTGTATTTATTTTTTTTTTAGAGAAAAAAAATGAATTGGAGAATAACCCAAAAATGTATTATGATACCCTATGTGAATTAAATAAAATCTTTAATTTGGATGTTTTTTATAACTTAAAATTTCTTGTTTTCTAAAATTATGCAATTTTAACTAATTTAACTTCAAATTTAAAGTTTATTTTTTATTTAAGTGCTAATTGACTTTTTAAAATTGATTAGAATTATTGAAAAGATACTTTGTTTTGGGATTTTTCTGTTTTTTTAAATATATATAAAAAATAAAGACAAAAAATTGGGTTATGATAGTTTATTTCAATTTGATCCTCAGAAGTTCTTTTTTAATTGACCTAGAAATTTAATTTTTCTCAATTTTAGTTACCCTTTTACATTATTTACAATGATCAAATTTTAATATTTATTTTTTCAAAACCACTTAAAGCACGTATAATATAGCAATTAGGTTATTTTGATAAAATAGATTTGAGTATTGATGATAATAAAATGAATTTGAAAGAATATCCATCTATATATCTATGTTATTGAAGACACTTGAAACTTAATCAGGTTGACGAACGGATTATTCCCAGTTTAAAGGATTCAAATCCTAGAGAACATAAATAAGATTTTTTTTTTTTTAATGAATATACAAATCCATATACGAGTGATTTGTTTAAAAATTGACTGAGAAACTTTATCAATTAGTTCTTGTTTTTCCCCTAAGAAACACTGGGTAATTACTAAATACTATTAAAATAATCAATCCAAGAAATAAAAATCAGCTTTTGCTGGAAAAATAAAATATTTGAATTCTGGTTGGATTCTATGATTCAATATTCAAGGTATGAAACAATTACATTGTATGTGTCGAAAAAGAGAAAAATCATAAATCGGGATTCCATGTGCATGGCATCTTTATTGGAATACTATTTTACAAAGTAAACAACTAAGTACAACTATATCTACCGATCTGATTTCCAACAGCTGACTTAGCCGCACGAAGATGCTTCTCCTTTGAGAGTAATTTAGCCATCCTACACCAACAAAACAAAAACCTTAAGAAATAAATAAATAAAAGAATTATCAAGATGAAACAAGGAGTATTATTCGTTCATTTATACTTTCTGAGAGCCTCTTCATTGGTCATCTTATTGATAGGTTCAAAGACTCCAGTAGCCAAATTCACCCTTGAAACTGGTTTCTTCAACAATTCCTCGCCCACTTTTACAAGATTCTCTAAATTCTCTTTCGTGGCAACATCCACAGATAAAAGTGTTCCGGTCAGAGTGTCATCCTGCATTGATTTTTCACACGTATTATAATGTTAGATTTCCCCACTTTGCTTCATGAATAAATACATTGGATGACAACATTAGCATGGTAAATAAGCACCTGAATTCGAAGATAATTTTCCTCAGAGTTAAGGGCTTGAAAAACAGTGGAAATATGAAAACAAGGAAAGAAAAGTTGTCCACCGCCCAAGCCACATGTCAGGCCGTCGCCACCAGCACCTCCACAAAGCTGCTGCAGTAAAGGAAGAGCAATATATTGTTGCCAGAGGGAACAAAGAAAACAGAGGAAAGAAGTCACGCAAAATGCAGCAGGGGAGAGGAAGAGCCGCCACGGCAACCGTTTACACGGAAAAAGTCAGGACTCTCCCGATTGATTGCTTTTGAAACTTCACTTATGGCAACTAAAGTCTGATCAAATTCCAAAAAGAAATGAATGATATAAGATTCTTTAGGTAAGTAATATTAAGTTATGAAATTTCGAGATGCTGAGGAAATCATAAACGTACTGGATTGTTTGCTGCCACACCACCATCAATAAGATTAAATTCTCTAACTTTGCCTGATGGATCTTTGGCTTCAAAATAATGGGCAGGGAGATAAGTCGGGGCAGCTGATGTTCCAATGCATATATCCGACAGAAGGGCATTCGTTGATGGGTTATTCTTCACCTTATAGCTAGAAAAGATAGTTGGCTCGAGGCGCTTGATGTCAAAAGTTGGGATCACAATATTTGTCAATGTCTGGTGCAACCGTGTATCTCCCAACTTTTCTTTGACAATACTATGCAAGAAGTTGCCATCATACTTTGGCCCTCTCAAAGTGTTTACCAGATTTGCAACTGACGAAAATGGAAAGCTATTGGCAGACAGTACTTAAATTAGTATCTTGATAAATAAAAATTAGTTATAATGAAATAATTCATCATCAGCATCACTTATTACCTGTCTTGAGGAAATATTTTAGGGCAGTTCTCAAGGTAGAATTCATTAATGTCTTTAGCAGCAAACAAAGGGCGGTTTTGCTTATTCGGTGCAGCTAGCATAGCAGTGACGAGTCCACCAGTGCTAGTCCCTGAAATCACATCAAAGTAGTCGGCAAGCCTTGCATCGGGACCATCCAGCTTCTGTAAATTTGAGAAGAAAAACTACTCAGTGATATATGCTGGAGATAAAACTTAAGCAAATACATTAGAGCCCGAAAGAGGCAAAAATAACAAACCCATAGGGTCAGAGAAAAACAGATACAAAATAAACGAACATTACAATTCTATATATACACACCAATGCACGTGAAACTATTAAGTGCTAAACTTAGGTCATCCTTTCAACTTAATTTCTTTTTCTGAGCCCAGAAACACAAGCATGCAAGATCTTGCATTTCTATTTGACGTGCATTAGTATACGTGTTAAAAGAGCCCTGTTTCTTTTCTACCTGAAGCTCAGACTCTAAAAAGGCAAGGATAGTTCCTGGTATAATGCCTCTTATTCCACCTCCATCGATGCTAAGGACAGTGATTTGGTTTCCATGAGCAGGACGTTGAAGAGGAGATCTTGGAGTTTGCATATTAACCATATTGATAAACAAATGCTAAAAATGTAAAGAGGGAATCAAGAGACCTATAAGTGGAAAAGTTAGAGAGTTTTAGCCTAAACTTTCTGAGAGCTTGAGAGATAGCTAGTATACTCAAATGTAGTTCAGTGTTGATGCCTTGCAATCTCCCAAGGGGGTTGTGGAGTTATTTATAGACTTCTAGTCCTTCATGATGTCTGGCATTTTCAACATATTTTTAACTTTTTAATCAACCAAATTTGACCATTTTGAAGTTTCTTGGATAGGGAGCAATTTTGAATCGATCCAAATTTTCTTTACTTGCCATCACTAAACAGTTCTTAGCTGACACGGTTCAAGTTGGACCACTTACAAATTGGATCCAAAAAGGGACCATTGAAAATCCCAAATTCACAAATAAAAGAAAGATGACACTAATTTGGAATGGTAGGTATTTTGGTGGCGGAAAGTAAACTAAATTAGTTGATGAATACCATTAAAGCAACTGGTTGGATTTGAACAAGTTATTTTCCCCAATTTTAGGGTCTTCATAATGACCAATAAGGTTTAGGTTTATGCATTCTTTTGGTTCAAGTAAGATGAAATCGAGTACATATGAGATGACTAGCAATCAGTGATTTAGAAATATTGGGATTTCACAGAACTTATAACCCAAGGCACCGACGAGTTAATATGTACGATTTTCCGAAGGAAATATTGGAGTCTACGATGATGGAGGAGAATCCAGAGATGATTAGCATTTAACACAACACAACATGTATAAAAATTGAAGAAACACGTGTTGGAAAATGTAGCAACATGGAAGTTTCGCCTTGACTATGGATAATAGGCTTAAGATAAAACCAGAATGAATAATCTTCAAAGAATAGAGAGAAAGACATAGATTCTAGTAACCAGATGTTGTTATTAAGATTGATATAATAACTTTCTATAGCTATATAATCTTGAAAGATTGGTTATTAAATTATTATATGACGTTTCTTGAATAATTTTAAATCATTTTCGAATATTCCATCTGCTTTGAGGGATCACATGTATATGGTCTGGGAAAGTTTTATATCTGATTAATTTTATCCTTGAGTTTTAAATTTTTCATGATAATTATGCATCGTGTCCTTGTGTTTTTCGTGTTAGTATATCCTTATAGTTTGATTATCATTTGAATTTCCAGTTCAATCCTTGTCAAGGAATAATGATGAAGTTTCCATGCATGAAAATTGTATTTTATTTCTTACAAAAAAAAAAAAAAGGACAGACAATGGTCAAAATCTTGTTCCCAGCAGCCTCACAGAAGGATAGGGTTCGAGGTCTCAAAGACAGAAACGCTAGCTTACGGTATCAAAAGCCGTCAATGGATCAAATCGAAGACTGATTTGTTGGAAATTAATATATCCAAACCGAAAAACAAGATTGGCCCATCATCATCCCTGTACAATACGCAGTTGCATGGAAAATTCAGCAAATAAAAGAGTTCAGAACTAGGAAAGTGGTAATTAATTAATGAAGAAATCCCATCTAGCTAACTCACCCACGAAACTCTACATTTTATAATGGTAGTTGAATTAGTGGCCGCTCTACTTTTCTAATGGTATTGCCTTAAGATCATGACTGTCCTGAACAAGAGCAAGCAAAGATTTTTTCCCAAATTTCCTCTCTTGTGGAGGTGGAGCATTCAATGGCTAGAGAAGTTTCTGCAGGTTCTTCTTCTGTTTTTAGCCTTCCTTCCTCTTCACGCTGTATTTTTCATAGATAAAAAGAGAAAGTAGTGTATCGGAAACTTAAATTATTATTTATGATTCCAGGGGAGAGTTGATTAACATTCCGCCAAGCCATCGGAAATGCACTCCAAGTTCGAGAATACACTCCACCAGATGATGGGCTTAGACTGTGTAGATCCTTTGCAACTTACACTTTCCTTATTGGGCCTAGCACCAAAACACATTTAATTAGAGGCAAGAGAATCTAAAAAAATAATAATATATAATGACACCTTTGGATCATCATGTTAACCTCTCTTTGTAGATAGTCCCTCAGAATCTTGGGGGTAAGAGAAGTTTTTTGTTTTTTGTTTTTTTTTCTGGTATACAAAGGTAACACCAGCACACTCAGATCTATGTAAAAAAACTAATTCAAAGATACGCACTCAGAAGTATCTATGTAAAAAAACTAATTCAAAGATACATGATCATTCAAAAAAAAAAATCACAATCAATTCAACAGAATAAATTTAAAATAATATTGTTATGGGAAGCAGATGAGATGATGTGTCTTCATCATATGCATCTTTTTTATTAATAAGAAATAAGGGGAAAACAACTTAAAGAAGAAGAAAAAACCAATGCCCATATATTGGCCATCCAAGCCTTTTATTTTCTTTTTCTTTTTAATTTTATATTTTAATATTTATTTTTATTAAAACTTTATATTGATTTTTATATTTCATCTTTCAACATCTAGTTTTATGATTTTTTATTTTTATTATTATATAATTAAATAAAAATTATTATTTAAAAATATATTAAACCCAATAAAATTTATAATTTAGATGCTGATGAATGAAAAAAAAAAAAAGACAAGAATGTGAATGTGGGAATGTGACAGTTAGCAATTATGTTTGCACTCGTACACCAGGACTACAGATAATTTTCGTGTTTTCATAGATTGTCAAGAATGACGGGAAGGGAGATTGTTTTAAGAGATACAAACTGCTTGCACCATTTTAAAGAAGGTCCGGTATTTCCAATTCTGAATATTTCGAGTCTTTTGCTTTATTTATTTCTGATCATTCCCCTTCAACTATGTAAAGTGAAGAGACATGATGCTTTAATTTAACTTGGAAAATTAATGATTGTTCAATTAATTACTCTTCGGTTTCATTTCTCAAGAAGTTTCCACTTTCCCTCTTTCTTTGTTTTGGCTTGAACACACACAAACATGTGGAAGAAGAAGACATCGTTGATGGGATAGATATGTTTTTTCTCCCCTTTTTTCTGGTTCGACGAGCAATGTCAAATGGATCATAGCGGGTAAGGAAATATAAAGGCTCGAAAATAGTGTTGAGCAACCCGAAAGGCTAGAAATAAAGCGTTCGGACTTGGTTTCCATATTGACCCAATTTCTTAAGTTCTCGTTTATGATTTAACTTAGATGTACACTATTTTTGGGCCTAATATTTAAATTACTTTAGGCTGCTAAATTATAAACATTTGAAGTGAATTTAATAGTACATTAGATTCGGCCACCTAAAATTATTTCAGTTTAAGACAAATCAGTAGCATAAGTCAAATAGGTTGTCTGATCTTGAATTTGTTGGTGTGCATTGTGAAATTCTGCTTAAATGTAAAAGTGAATCAGATAATTAAAACTGTTTTAAGGTTGCACAACAAAATTCAAGCACGCTTCAGTACTAGAGTTCAGTGCTAAAGTCTAAAGCCTGAATCAACTTAGCTTCGAAGCATGAAATTCAGTCATATTCCAGGCGGAGAACGGGTAATCAAAGCCATCTCCTGTCTGCAGAACGGGTGATCAAAGCCATCTCCTGTCTGGGAATAAGTTTTGAGCTATTTCTCGAACAGTGTCTTCAGGTTGTAAGGCTTGACGAGCCTATAAATATCATCCTCAACATTAACAGGAGGAGGGGGGGTTTTTTTTGTTTGAACGAGAGGCGAGGGGAAACGAAAAGAAAGGGGCAATTTTTAAACGACGGCCGCAAGTAATGGAAGCTCTCAATGGACCCCTGCCACAGCATGCCATTTTCACCTCTTCGTAGTAACCTGGTTACTATGCATGTGCACAGTACCGGACTAATTAATTGACCGGGTACTGTGCACATGCACAGTACCCCGGTTACTGTTTGTTGCGGGCTGGAACATCAGCCCAGCCCATACAGCTGGGCTGAGTCCAGCCCTGTAAAAAAGGGGCCCATTACATGTTGGGCTGATTTCGGCCCATTTTCCTTTTGGGCCGGGTCTGGCCCATCCGGCAAATTTTCTTCAAAGAATTTATGATTTTTTTATAATTTTGTTACTGTATTTTTTATCAATATTGATTTGTATTTTTATATTGTAAAGATACAAATTCAGTATTAAAATACTCGGTTTTCATTAAGACAAAAAAAAAATATAAAAATAAAAATGTTTTGTTTTTATACATACGACCTAGTCTCTCCAATATATATATATATATATATAGAAGGGATTAACTTGGCACTTACATAAATAAAAACAATCAACTTGGGATCCATCAGATAAGAGATGAAAGGCTCAACTTATATTTTTATAGAACAAAAAAAAATTCAAAAAATATGTGTATTAGCATGCATTTTAGCTTTAATAACCGGTTTATTCAAGCCATGAGAACTAGGCCAATATTATCAGATAAAAGTTAAATAATCAAATTGGGATCCATATAAATAAAGTGATTGACTTGAGATCTATATAAATGAAAATGACAACATCAACTTGGAATATATAAGATGAAAAATAAAAAGATCAAGTTAGAATCCATGTAAATGAAGGGATTGACTTGGAATTCACATAAAAATAAATAACAAGATCAATTTGAGCTATGTTGGATAAAAAAATCAGCTTGTAATCCATGTAAATAAAAGGATTAATAATTTGGAATCCACTTAAACAAAAATGATGGGATCAACTTGGAAAATGTTGGATAAAAGAATCGATTTGGAATCCATGTAATTGAAGGGATCAATTGAGATCCACACAAAAAATATGAAGCGATTAACTTGGAATCCAAATCTATTAAATGCTATTGAAAATAAAATTATCATCGGAATTATATACTTCACTTTAAAAATTGCCAATTGAAAAAAAAATTATTGTTGCCATTATATTGATGACTTTTGTTTAAAATAAAATGTCATTTGAGAGAGAGAAATTGATGAGTTTTGCTTAAAATAAAATGTCATTTGAGAGAGAGAAAATTTTCATTAGACTGATGGACTTTACTTCAAATAAAAATACCTTTTAAGAGAAAACTATCATTGAATTAATGAGCTTTACTTGAATCAAAAATGTAATTTGAAAAAAAATATATCACATAAAAGAAATTTAGTGTTGAACTAATAGGCTTTACTTAAAATAAAAATATTATATTAAAAAAAAATTGTCATTGAATTAATAGACTTTACTCTAAAATAAAATAGTATTAGAAAGAAAATAGCAACAGAAATGATGAGCTTTACTTGAAACAAGATTTGAAGGAAAATTCTTGTTGACATTTGATTGATAGGCTATGCTTGAAAAGTCTCCAATGGAAAAAAACTTCCATCAAACTAATGAGTTTTACTTGAAACTAAAAATATTATTTGAAAGAATTAAATTCTCATAAAACTAATATATTTTAGAGTTAAATAAAAATGATTTTGTCATCAAGTTGATGGCTTCAAACGCAAATATCATTCCTGGTTAAGCGTGAGACAAACAAGTCAAAATCAGAAACAAACAATAACAAAAATAAAAGGATTGTCCACTTAATTGCTCGAACTTTCTCATGCCATCTGCCCCTTTATATCTTTCTGCCTTGACTTTCCCATGTGATATTGTTCATATTCTTTGCTTACTTTTCATCAATATCATGATGAGATTGTTTCCTCAACAACTCATAACTCATGATGAAGTTTTTCAAATTATCATTTAGTTATTGTAATTGTCAAGGATTCAAACAAGCATAATTGTCCCAACTCATCTAAATGTGTTTATTTTTCTAGAAGTCATGCCATATCGAGACACATGCATCACCTGCAAACTCAGTCGAATGATTAAGATTTTATTTTAAAACATTTTATTTATGAAATCTACCTCTTTCTTATTTTAGGACCAAATCACAAATCTTAATCATCGTGTTGAAGTAGGTCCAATCAATAAAATGAAATCGTGGAGATGTATACTTGAAACAAAGTGCAAAATTCATTTCTCGATGAAAGACAAAAACCATGTCATTCAAAGTACAACGATAAAATTTTTAATTTTTTTTTTGTTTTTTATATAATCCAGAATGTCTAGTTCAACTGACACACATGACTCATTTTTAAACCCACAACCAATCTCTGTAAAAGACAAAAACCATGGGCGTTGGTTGTTTGTCCCAAAATTTTGACTGCTTTTGAAAATGCATGGCTCACATGGATTCTAAAGAAATGAAAAGCTAAGAGGTTTTATACCGAATGAGAGTTTTGGCTTTAAAAAGGAGATCATCGTTTTCTTGCTTCACGTATGTTGATCTTGCTCATTTATTAGTGAAAAACTTACGAATCAATGTCATAAGAAAATTTTATTGTCCGATACAAATACAACTCTAGAGTTCAGTGATAGAGTCTAAAGCCTGAATCAACTTGGCTTTGAAGCATGAAATTCAGTCATATTCGAGATGCAGAACGGGTAATCAAAGTCATCTCCTGTCTGGAATAAGTTCTGAGCTATTTCTCGAACAGTGTCTTCAGGTTGTAAGGCTTAACGATTTTACGACTCCCATCCCACATTAGCTTTGCAAATTGATAGTTGGCCTTTTCGGTTGGATGAATTCCATCAAAGAAGAAATATTCGCTAACGTTATCGCACAGTTGGTATACTTTCTGGCCGCAAGTAATCATGGAGCCTCTCAATGGACCGCTGCCACAGCATGCCATTTTCACCTCTTCGAAACCTTCATGCAAAAATGTAGAATTGGAATCAGATAGTCCTAACATCACATTAGCAGATAAAGGAAACAATGTAAGCTAGGGGGTTCACCATATTTTGAAGGGTTATTGAAAATTGCAGTTGCTACAGTGTAGGCATCAAAAATTGAATAAGTATATCCTTTTAGTTGGCTCTTCAGCTCTTTAAGAGCTTTAGGGAGTGCTCTATTGTGTAGTTTTGCCAGCAGCGTAACTTCTTCCATGCAGCCAGAGCCACCTGTGCTGGTTAGTTTTAGTGCTCGAGAGACTGGTGCACAGCCCAAAGGAAGCAACTTTGATAGGACAAAATTCCTTCCCCCTATCTTATAAATTTCCTGAGACACCAAAATTAATGTAATCTTAGTTTGATGAACTTGGGGAAGAAAATGAAACAAAGAATTAATTCATATGGTGTTAACATGTTAATTACTTGGATCACGGTTGTTATGTTGCCAATAACCATCTTGACATACTCCTTTTTGGAGTAGGATTGAAGCACAGTGGAGTTTGAGGTGAAAGGTACCATATAGTCGTTAGTTCCAATGCTGAACATGTAAACAGCTGTGGATAACAATGTCTCAACTTCGGAAGCTCCTAGTTTTTGCCTTAGCTGCTTCTCCATATTCTTGAAATTACGTAATTGTGTTTTAAGGTCCATAATCTATGAAGGAACAAGCGGGAAAAATGAAAAAACTATATAGTATAAGTAATCATGCAACTTAAGAGATGGATAACTTCATATGAACTCAGGTTTATGCACACTGATTTATTCAAGCCAAATCCAGTCCAACAGGCAGGAATAATTTAGCAATAGGAGCACATACATACCAGTCCTTGATTAGTTTCAACGAGCGCACCAGCTCCCCCTGATGCAAAGTTGACTCCATTTGTGAAATGATGGTTGCCGGGTTGTAAATATAGTGGAATTAATGGTAGCTTTGCAAATTCAGCTGCAACAAAGTTACAAGAATCATTTTGCCAAAAACATATTGTGTCAGTAATAATAAGTTGTAAAGAACAAACGAAAACAAACTAGATTTTAAGGATGCGGTTGGAATTGGGCGTGGCAAGTACTTGCTTTGAAGGAACCTTGGCCCTCCAAATTTTTCATAAAGCTGAATTTGAGTCTTAGACTTCGGAGTCTTTAAATTAAAAATACAAACAGGGCACCCAAAACTCCAGTTATTTTACATTGACCTAATTTTATTTTTTTATTATATCATAGTTAATCATAAAAACAACCTAACAGATTAATTCGATGACCCGCCAATCCGTGATATGGAAATTCAATGACACACACACACACACACCCAACAATCTATTTCAAAACAGAAAGAAAAGAGCAGGAATTAAAAAGGGAGAAGAAGAATTGCAAAGTATTGTACTTACCAATAAAATCTGGAATTAATCGACCATCACTAACCCTTCCTGTGGGATGCTTAAAATATGTCTCTCCATATGGAAAGATGTTTAGTTTGGGAATGTTAGTGTTGAGATAGATATTATTCCCAGCATCATAAAGGGAATCTCCGAAGATAAATAAAGCCTGATGAGAGTAACTGTGGCAGCTTGATGGGACTAGAAAACTTGCACAGAGCACCAAGAAACATAAAATGTTGGACCTTGAACTCCCCATGATTTTAGTGCTTCACTCTCTATTAACTCCGACCATGTTCCTAGTGCCATCTCTTATAGTATTCACCACGTAGCTCACAACTGTATATGGTAGAAGTGATTTAGTGATCAATTAGTAATATTGTTTTTTAATTCCGTAATCTTGCATGCCAAGAAACTAGTCTTGCATACCAAGAAACTAGTTTTCTACATTAATTAATGCTTGCTTTAACAAACCTGCTAAGGAAACACATAAGATTAATTTATACCATATTTGAGAATGCGGTGAACTTTCGCCTTTAGATGTTATATATATATACCACATCACAATTTCAAACACATGTATATATTTTTAAAAAAATACCACATCACAATTTCAAACACATGTATTTGCTCTTCTATGATCCATAATGACTTCCGTTTACAAAATGGATTTTCTCATGCCACTGGTCTTGTTCAAAGATGGCAGCTGTAATCTGCAAAAGAGCTGCTTATAATTTTATTTTATTTTTGTGGTAATGAGGTGTTTGTGAGGTCAAATTAATTTGTACAGAGTTAGTTTTGTAATGTCTTGGATTAATTACATATTATAACATTATATTTTAGACTGAAACTCAAGGGGATAGTTTAGTGGTAAAGATATTGGGCTTATGCTCGCTTTTAATTTCAGGATCGAATTTCACTCGTTACAATTGCTTAGAGCCACGCTCCCTGGTGTAAAAATCAATGACTTACTCTGTTTTTGTATGAGAAACTTCTGCGGGCATGGGCGCAAGAGTCCGGATGTTAATCTAAATGTATACTGGGCATTTCAATTAAAAAATAAATAAAACTGTCACATCACCAACTTTTAGTCCAACAAAATAACAATAAGTCATGGAAATAAAAATACACGCAAGCTAACCATTTAGATAGTAATTAAATAGTAAAAATTTAAAATTAAAAGGTTTGTTTTTTCTATAGTCTCAAGTTCAAGTCATTGGTTACTTATATAATAGCCACTGGAGGTTTACATGTTAGTTAAATT
>NW_011499922.1:143598-203905 GCF_000495115.2 Populus euphratica
TAAAACTAAAATATAAAAAATAAAGATGACTAACACCTTTAAATGCTCATCAATGATAAATAATTCCACTAACACCAACAAACACCTCACTGAGAGGAAAAAAAAATTCAGCATCATTTTTTAATGACTTATTGAAAGGGCTAGTTTTATTATCAAGAGATATCACACACTTTCCATGTGCCAATATCATTTTGAATTTTAAAATATATTAATTAAATAAAAATAATCAAATTACCACTAATAGTTATATAATTAACAACAAAAAAAAAAACTAAAGTGAAAAAACCAAAAGGCCTCTAAATTGATGTTTTATCTTTTTTATATAATTAACAACAAAAAAAAATAAAGTGAAAAAACTAAAAGGCCTCTAAATTGATGTTTTATCTTTTTGGATTCTAAGAGTAAAAATATCCTTTTACTTTATTTAAAAAAATAAGAAGCTTTAAATTCCTTTGACCAGCATTTTATTTTTAAATTATCCCAATGGTATTTTATTTTAGTTATTTTAATATTCACGAAAAAGTAAAAAAAAATCAAATATTCCTCAGACAAATAATTAATGGGTCATTCAAGAACATCAAACTACTCACCTCATACTCTTATTTTTTCATGGAAGGGCACAACAATCTTATGAGTGCAAGCCCAATGCTAATGTCGAGGCCAGACATCTCTCTAAAAAAGCTATTATTAGATCTTTTGGTTCAACTTGGGACGACTGGTAACTGTGTTTGGGCTCTCATGGCTTTGTCTGCTTCTCCATAATTGAGCAAAAAAAGCTAAGCTTCAAGCTCTAAATATCCCTCAAAAATTGTTAAATACTTTTGCGGGAAGGAAAGTTTGTGGAGGGATACTTGTTGGGTGCACATGTGAGTGATAAATATTCCACCTAGAAAAGAAATGGAAAAGGTAATCAAGTGCTTATATAAATTGTATCCATGACTCAGGATGGAAGAGAACCATTTTATGCAAGCCCTTGTGTGAGCAGGCCTAATGCGAACGTAAGAACCCATGCATCTCCTCGAACATGAGCATCTCCCAACAGAACTGAGTGAGACGTTATCTCAAACAAATGGGAGTTCCTTGAGATCACATCTTGATGTTTGTTGGGCATATGGTTGGTCTCCATCTCTACGTTGTGATTTGTTGTTTTCTTTGTTCAATAGTTTATGTTCATAAATTCGAATTTCATGTAAAATGATGCTTGCATGTTTCTCCGTCTATTTTCGTTTGTTTACTTCTGCTGCAGATTTTACTTAGCAATAATGCTTTCCGCTGTCGTGCTAATTTATGGACAGTAACAAGACAGTTCCCTAACATGAACTATGCACTCCCCATTCGTCGCAAGAAATGTAATTTGTCACAGGCACAACAGGCGGTAGTGAAAATTACGTGAGTAGTTTCTGCAAGTGTTCCATAAGCATCTGTTGTAAGTTGAATCCTAAATTACCCACTGGCATTGGAAATGAGAGACAGAATACATAATCAAAGTACAATCGGTATTAATTAGCAATTACAGAAAATTAAGAAATCAATCACATAGATATAACAAACACAAAATCTCCAAAATAATCCTAGAGAAGCTCTTATACACTGACATGCAAGCTCAGCCATGGTCCATTGCACAGCTTGTTATACAAGAGATGATATGGGAACAGAAAAACTGCAACCGAAGTCCTGAAAGTCTCAAAGTTTTAGTGTGAGATCCGGCGCAGAATCGTCCGAGTTAACCGATGGAGTTGCCCCCAAAAAATTCATGTTTGAGCTTCGTGCAAGTACAAAGCTTTGATGAGCGTCATCTGCCACAGCTACCTGTCTAAAACTACCTGGCCATACCAACTCTGCCTCTTCATCCTCCACAAATATTGGCAGACCCACGTATCCATGATCAAATCTTGCACTGCTACTTATGTCTTGTGGCCTTACTTGTGGTGCAAAACTTTGGTGAACTGAAGAATGTGCCTTGATTCCCAGAGATCGAAATTGGGATCCATGCAGAGGCAAAGATGCTAGGCTGGCATACCTTTCCGAGAAAATACCCATTCTTATCGCACGCTTTGCTAATGTCCTTTCTCTCTTGTGAGCATTTTGGTGTCCACCAAGTGCCTGAGAGCTGAAGAATTTGCGCTGACAGTAATTGCAAGAAAAAACTCGTGGTATTGCTTCAGCTGTAGTGCGTGATGCAGGATCGTTGCTACTTTCGCTTGTGCTTGACAATGAGAATCCCATCGAGCCCCTTCCCCCTAACTCATCATCATTGAAGCAAAGTTTTAAGTCAAGAGAAACCGTTTCTGAACCGGATTGAGTTGCTATGGCATTTTTGAAATAAGAAGAGTTAGTAAGGCTTTCATTGGAGGGACCTGCAGAAGTTTCTTGGTTTGATAAGTTGGAAGCCACTTGGCTGCTAACATCAGAAACATTTTCTGACGATGCCTCAACTTCAAGATCAATAATAGGTTTCATCTTTGAAGATATTACTTCTGGCAAACACTTCACATGTATAGTTTCCAAGCGGTAGTCAGATTCAGACTCTGGAAACTAGATGTTTTCAACCTGCAGATTCGGTGTAGTGAGTGAATGGTGTTTCACAGTTAAACTTTTACCAACGGATAGTGAAAGAAAAAAATAGATAGCAAACCAAGGAAGACAAGAAGAACAATCTCAAGTTTGAGGCTGGGAAATCATCGATGATCATTTCCTCAGCTTATATATCGTTTGGACAAGGAGATTCTTATAACAAGCATAGCAACACCCTACTATCCAACTGATTCATAAACTTTACCAAGTTGACATTCTGTTCACTGATCGAAGGTAAATTCATTAATATTGTTTGAAGCAAAACCTACGATGCTAAAAAGCATCATCGAACTTGTGCTATCATAATTGAACCTGAGTGAGTTGATGCATTCAAACACAGAAAGATTAGGCCTTTTTTGTCCTGCCTCCACTTCAGTGGTCCCACTGTGAGCTTATTATGAGGCCATGTTGCCTCCACGATTATATATAGTGGACAATGATAAGGACAATGGAAGGGACAGGACACTCTCCTTAACTGGTATTCATTTATCTAAAGAAAAATGTGGTGACCATAAAATTAACTGAAAGGATATAAGAAAATCAAGCTTCATAATCCAGACAAAATATATAGAAACAACGGAAATAAGCTACTCTTCAAATCTCATTGAGTCCAAACTCTCTTACAAAAACAGAACGGGAAGCAGAAATTTTCATGTTACTAAAGCAATATCATGTCCTAAGTCAAAAATTAAGGAGGACCAAAATTAAGTTGAAGGAAAGGAAAGCACAGAACCCTGCCTGATGAAACACAAAAAGGTCAACCTAAAACTCTGTTAAGATTGGAGACTTATATGGTTCTTTTATGAATATAAACAGGCATTCAAATTTGGTGGGAATAGGTCCAATTAGCTACGAAGAGACCCTAGTTTAGTATATATGAGCTGGCAGAAGCAGCAGTCTTACTTAGAAGGAAGGGAAGGTTGTGTATGCTTTTATGCAAATCATGAATATTGATCAACATAGAATTCATCACAATTAATTCAGTTCCTTGGTGGTATATATGAACTCAATCAAGCAAGTAGCCTACATTCAGCCCCAAAAAGGTCCTAAAATTAAGCATTCTGCCATTTTCCTACTGAAAAGAACAACAAAGTTCATGTTTGCAGAACCAGAATCATGTATTGTTACCAAGAAAAAGTGATGAATAAATAATCTAAACTCTCTTTTAAATGTAGGCTGCCTTTTAATGAGCTGAATTAGGTAGAGCAACCATCAAAACCGCAAGAAGAGATCCCAGCCACATAAAAGACCAAGATAGAGGTAAGGAAAGAACAGGAACATTAAGGGATATCAATCATCAAGAGCCACACACCTTCTTGGCAATAAAAAACAGAGCCACACACCTTCTTGGCAATAAAAAAAAGCAAAGCTAAACAAAAGCTAGTACAAAGAGAATGAATACGATAGCATGTAGAGCTTTACCATCCTGAATAGCAAGTGGAACCAACCACCTGCTGCTACCAAGCTAGCTTCGGGAAATCACGCGTGAGGATACTGCTTAGAAATTAGAAACATCTGGCTAACTTGCTATCTAGCTAGTGCTTTGCCCTGAATGATTGGTTGATGATCATCACAAGACAAAACAGGCTCGTGGGTTTCCTTGTTTTTGCAACACAAGTAGAGAAATGATAATGGAAAATGAAATGGAAAGAGAGAGAGATGGAGAGATGGTGGGCACTGATGTTTAATTATGGGAAAGCAAAGGTAAGAAGAGAGAGGCGAGGGATAAGTCAGAGAAAAGGTTTTGTTGTGTTTGGACTAATTTAACCAAAATTACAAAAGCAAGAAAAAGCATGTGTGGCATATGACTCCATAGTCTCCCAACTAAACTGTCACAAAGTCTTGGCCAATGTACTTGGTGATGTTTTTGTTGATTTTTGAGCAACTTCCTATGGCAATCAACTCAACTGTCTGCAAAACACAAGTACTCCTCGCTACTACAACTGGGATAAGAGCATGTCTACAGCTAGCACAAAGCAAAAGAGAATTAGTCGTTAGTCCCACAAAAGATTCTTTCTTTCCGCTATAAGAGTTTATGCAGATAAATCCAGGATGCATGGGGTCACTCAAGTACTCTTCGTTCATCAGATTCACTGTCTACTTTCCTGTGCAAGCAAGTCTAGCTTAACTATGATAAATGTGTGTTTTGCATTTAACTTGTTTGAAAAAACAAAATTATAAATTATAACTTTTTTATAACAGGGGTTTTAAAAAAGAATTTTTACCGTTCGTTTGAGATTGCAAATCAAATAGAGGTTAGTCAAATTTAAATATAATGCCATGGCAACAAGCACTCTCTCTCTTTTTTTAATAATTTCTTTAACTTCCCTAAGACCCTAACCTACCATAAATCTAAAAGCAAATGTTCCTTGCAACTGTACCCGTTATTCTATTCTGCATTATTGTTCCTTCTTTACATTTTTTTAGTCTACAAAGCGGCTCCTTGGATAGATTTTGCTGATTGCAGAGAGGAGGAACTGATCAATTGCTATTATATTCATGGTAGGCATCCATTATATGTTGTTCTATGTTCTCAGGTACTTTTGTTAGCTATAAAATTCCTCACTTACAGGCTCTTTTATCTGGGCTGTGCACAATGACCTTCCCATTTGATTTTAATGGAGTTCATGTTATGTCAGAGTATCTGGGCTGTGTACACTGACCTTACACGCTATTTTTGTTTATCATACATTAGTTAGAGAGTGAGATAATTCCCTTCAACAGCCAGTTCTTAGGGTCAGTTTGGGAAAGTTGCGACTAAATGTAGTTCGAAAGCTATAAATTATTATAGCCTCTGGTAAAAGGAGATGCATGTGATACTAGCTTTTAAGTATATGCTACTGAATGAAAAGCCATGGAAGCTCAGAAAAAAGAAGAAGCAAAAGTTGGTGCACTTAGTTTCGTTACAAGATGACTTGAGAACTCGGAAAGTAGATTAAATGTTTTAGTGGTCAAAAATATTTTCAGATTAATTTGTATATTAACTAAATCTATATATATAGCAATCTAATATATTTAGAAGGATAAAGTTTCTTACTAACAGCCTAATATAATAATTAAAGGAATACGTTCTTTAATTAATGATTTTAAGATTCTCAATTAAAAAATAAAATAAATGTTTTCGACTCTCAGATTTATCCACGTACTCAAACCTAAGATTAATTATGGAATAAAGAGTTTAAATACAAGCCTCCGAGCATCGGAACCACAAAGCACGAACCTCGGATACCCTTTGTGACTTAATTTATCAAGCATATGTTGACAATTACACAGCCTCCAACTTGGAAGAAAGACTTCCAGAAGATAGAGAGCAGAGAGATCAGCTTGTATTAACAATAATATTGGTCTTGCTTTAGTGCCAGTTATGCCTCCTGATGTGCTTTATTTTTTATATATTTTTAAATTTTTAATGTATTAATATAAAAAATTATTTTGATACTTTATCAATCAAGAAGCACTTTATAAAAAAAAAATATTACATTATGTTATTAAACACATTGTAATAAGGGTTTGTTTGGAACTATAATAAAAGTTATTTTTCAAAGTAATTTTTATTTAAAAATATATTAAAATTATATATTTTTTATTTTAAAAAATTTATTTTGGATATATGAAGATGAAAAACAATCTAAAAATATTTAAAAAAGAATTAAAAACTAAAAAAATTTAAAATATAATTATACCACGGTACCAAACAAAACCCAATTAGTGCATCCAGCCATATCTAAATTATTGCACCACAAATTTAAGTGCATGTGAAGGGGTTAATAAACAAAGAAAATAGTACATGGTACTAGTCAAGAAGATTAAACATGGTAAATCAACAAGATAAGCATAGAGCTTTCTTTTTACAACCCATGCGAAGAAGCTAAGAGATAGGCTCATGTTATGCCTATAATCTAGGCAATTAGAAACCTAAACACATGCTCATAAAAATATTAATAGGGCCACTTCCAGTACTTATTAAAGTAGGTAATAAAGTATTGATAGTGATTAAAAGTGATAGTCCTTCATGTCAAACCAATGGAATGTCGACAAATCGTCCCAAAAGTGATGAAATTGTCAAAAAGATGCTAGAAACAAGAACAATTTTCGGTGCCATGATTACTGAGAAATTGGGGATATCTCAAATTAAATTCTTAGGTATTGTCCGATTCTCAACTTTATCAAAGAAGAAAAGAAAAAATATTTTTTATGGAATATTTCATCCAACCAAAGTTTAACTATAATAATTTTTAAAATAAAAATTAAAAAAAATAAGAATTTATATTCTAAAATATAAAAGCTGATTTAATATTTTTAAAATATAAATCATGAAAATCAAGGCAAAAAAAATTAAAAAGCAAACATAAAATTAAAGAAAAAATCCATCGAAGCCACTCATTCTATAATATACCCTCATTCTATAATATATATATGTAATATATTGTGGTTGAGAAAAAAATTTATCAAGATAATTTCAATAATATCAATAATAATTATTATCATAACTTAAAGAAGTCAAATGCTTATGATACGAAGAACTACCTTGTATATTGGCACACTAATTACATGTTTTAAACTTTTTGTTCTTTGTTATTTAATTTAGTCTAGGATTATCTAATATTTTTTTATTTAGATTCTGATTCTTTAATAATTTGTAAATGATTTTTAATAATTTTTTAATTTGTTATTAATTTTTCCCAACTTAACCCAATAAAAACCCAATTAGAGAGAAAATACAATATAAAAAAATAAGATGATCCAACCAACCTCAAGTGCAGCTAAGAAGAACACCATAGGAATAGGAGAGCGAAAATAAGCTCGTACCTAAAAATAAATAAATATTGTCGTGCTCATGTTTAACTATTTGATTTTTATGTTTTGAAATACTATCATGTCATCAATTATAGAGAGAAAGGGAAGTTCCAAGCTTTGAGTCGAGTTCATTGATAATGCTAAAGTGTTCCATGTGACTTTGACATTTTTTCAGTTAAAAACATTGCATGACCCGCGGCGTAATGTGAGAAGCAATCTATTAAAGAGACTAAAAGAGAAAGGAGTTCTTTAATGGTAAAGCCATCGTGGGAATATGCCAAGTTCTGTGAATTCTTCAATGTCTTTGGCTACTTTCATATGCCATTTTTGGCATTTTCTCATTCGCTTTTTTCTCTCTCAAAGTTTTAATTTTTCAATTTTATCCTTTTATATCATTTTTCATCTTTTTTGTTTAAAACATTTCTTCTATTTTGCTTTTCCTAGCATATTCATGGTTTTGGACACCGTTTCGTTATTTATAAGAAATCAATTTTGCAAAATTGAACTATAGTTATTGTTAAAAATAAAAATTAAAAAATTAAGGATGAAAGTTTATATTCTAAAAAATTGAAGCCCTCCTTTATACTTTTAATAGAATTGGCATGAAAACCAAGGCATACAAGAAGAAAAAAATAGAAAACAAAAAAAGTTGTTGAAGCCACTCCCTTCCACCTTGCATCATTGTTGAGAAAAACCTTGTCAAGATAATTTTAATAATATAAAGAATGGCCCTCATAGAAGCTTCGAGATAATTTTAATGATATAAAGAATGGCCCTCATAGAAGCTTCGAGGAAGTTGTATGTGTCATTATAGTGTTGTGTTCTTCTTTACATGTTGACGTATGTGTTTTGTTTATAATTATTTTTTTTTCATTTAATTTAATTCACGATTCTCTAGTATCTTTTTAATTTAAAACTTACTTTTTTAATAACTTTTATATTTTTTTTCTCTTGGTTCAATTTTGTTTATTATTTTTTAATAATTTTTCAATTTAATCCCAACCTAAGTCCAATAAAAATCTAACTAGGAAAAAACAACGAAACAAGAAAAGAAAAGAAAAAAAAAAAATGACCCAACTAGTCTAGAATGCAGCCTAGTTACAACAAGAGAGTAGAAATGTACTTGCACTTAGAAAAAAATATTATCATGCTCATGTTATCACTTCTCATCATTATAGAAAAGAAAAACAAGCTCTTATACACTGAAAATATTAGATTGATTTTGTTAATTTCACTCTTTAATATTAGATTATTTAATAATAAATATTAGGTTTTTTAATAATATCTAAATATTACCAAGCATTATCTTCTTAAAAACATGTTAATAATATCTAAATGTTTTTTTAAAAAAACAAGATTTGGAATTTGCATATGATTGCAGTGAAATTTTAGCAATGGATGAAGATTAATCTCATAAGTTTGAGCCTTCATGTTAACTTGAAGACTATAATGTGAAATGAACAGTGGCTTTCTTGATTACACACTACTAACTTCTTGGTAGTCGTTGCCACCTCCCAAGAAGTTGAAATATAATTATTAATAAATATTATAAATCTAATTTATTTATGTTTTATATAAAATACAACCAAAGTTAACATCTCAGTTTCTCCTACGATATTCATGTCGATGTCCTACTAAAACAAGCATTAATTCAATCTGTTATCAAACATTAACAATAATTAATAAATTTATTTTTGAAATTGTTCTGGAATTAATTTCTGTCTTTTAATATATATATATATCGTTGAATTTTTTTTAATTAACATGATTTAAATAAATTATGAATGAATAAAAAATTAATCTAAAAAAATATTTGGTTTTTCAACTTAAAGAAATCTTGATTTTTTTAAATTTAATTCTTAATTTATGATAGTTAATCAAATATTGATAATAGTTGAAATTAATTATTCAACTTTTTAATTTTTAAAATTTATTATAAAAAGAAAGAGTTGAAAGAAAAGTTTCTAACATAATTTTTTTAGATTTTTCTTATCTTATATTTTATTTTTTCTTTTCATTTTAAATTTTGATTTTTTTCTCAAATATAGAGTTTAAATTCATCTTGATGAGAGATATTTAATTTTTTTTTTATTTCAAATATTTTATTTAAAAGTGCATCTAAATTAAAATAATGTTGTTTGAATCTTGAAAGTTACATTGTAAACATTCTAATTGCATAAACAATAAACAATAAAACTTTAATTACAAATAATTAATTATTTTAAAGTGTTTTAATAAGTATACTCATTTATTTTTATTTAAATATATATATTTTTTATTACTTATATCTATTCTAGAAATTTAAATTAATATCAATTACAAGTTTAATTATATGTTTAGTATATTGCTTATAATTTTTTTTTATTTATGTTGAAATTATTTTTTTTCGGAATTTATTTATTTTATTTCAAATACTTTATTTAAAAGTGTATCTAAATTAAAATAGTATTGTTTGAATCTTGAAAGGTAAATTATAAACATTCTAATTGCATAAGCAATAAGCAATAAAATTTTAATTATAAATAATTAATCATCATCAATAAAAAAAAATTTATTATTTTAAAATGTTTTAATAAGTACACTCATTTATTTTTATTTAAACATATATATTTTTTATTACTGATATCTATTCTAAAAATTTAAATTAATATTAATTACAAGTTTAATTATATGTTTAGTATATTGCTTATAATTCTTTTTTATTTTATTTATGTTGAAATTATTTTTTTTCGCGAGTGATATTTTTACATGCTTATAATTTTAAATATTTATAAACTCTAGATTTTGTGTTAGACATATTATATTTAGCATGCATTTAAATATTATTATTCATTAATCTAATATATATATATATATATATATATATATATATTATATGTTTGGTAACGTTATATTTTTAATTAAAAATATATTAAAATATTTTTTATTTTTTAATATTAATAAATTGAAATTATTAAAAAAAAACTTTAAAAAATTATTTAAAAAACAAATAGCAAGGCAACAACAAAGAGACACTTATGCTCGAGATCAAGTGCCCCCCCAACATCAGACTTTGTTAGTTTGTCTTACTCATGGCAGTTTCCGACAGTTTCAAGTTGGCGCCGCTTGGTGTGCTTACCGAGAAGCCGCTCTTGCCCTTTGCCACAGCCGCCTCGACATTACCCTTTTATGGCCCCCCCACCACCAAGCACCCATCTCGACAAGCTTATCCAAGTCCCATTTCTTTGACTAAACTATTTATCTAGTCCCTATGTTTTAGCACAATAACAAATTCATCCTTTGTTTTTAAATGCTGAATATTGAGTCCCTTTAAATGATACGTCCAGTATCTATTAGTTTTCATGGCAATTTATGTGTTCTTTTTTTTCTTCTAACATATCATTCATTTCTGGTCAAATTTTTAAATTTCACCAACTACAAAAAAATAAAAATAAAATCCATATAAAAAGGGAAATTTGGATATTTATAAAAGAATTAACAGTCAAATCTAGTTAAAGGACTAACTTATGATTTTCAAAACTAAAAAGAGTATCTTGAAAGATCTTAAGAGAATAAGGACTAACTAATATATTAAACAGACAAATCCATATACTAGCAAATCCATATATATTTACATGCTAGTTACCTAAAGCATTTGTGTTATAATTAGTACACAAGGATACATTGATTAACTTAATATCAAATATCCGTACATTTAAATAAAAAAAATGAATGTCTCAACATTTTAATTTCTCCTAATCTTGAAAGGGAATTATGAATAAACAAACTTGAAAAAGAATAGGAAAGACTAATTTGGATTCTAATAGAAAAAATATTTCATCATCAAAATTTGGTATAAGAATAGTTTGATTATTAAAAAACAAATCAATACTAGTTCCAGTGATATAGAGATATATTTAATGATATCAAGTAGTCAGGACCATAGTCTATGATTAAATATTTAATTTAAATTATAATATGTATTTATTGACTTTTTTAAATAGCGTTTGATTATTTTTTTAAAATATGAAAGATGAAAACAATGAAAATAAAAATATATTTAGTTGAAAAGACAAAAATAAAAATATAAAATTAAATATATTTTTAAAACAATTTTAAAATAAAATTTTATATTGTCAACATGTGATATAAAGAGAACACGTTTTTAGATATAATATTTTTTTATTTTTGAAATATTTTTATAAAAATACTTAATTTTAATTAAAACATGTAAAAATAAAAATAAAAATTATTATTATTATAATTTAAAAATATAATTTAAAAAGCAATCAAAGATAAAAATAATTATATAGTTTTATGTATGTGTGCACGTACGATACACACACAGGAAAGAGTGAATATTTAAAGATTTATGTTATCATAGACTTTAATGGAGCAACATAGCTATGCCAAAATCATTGAGACTTGCTAAAAATATCCACTTAATGTTTTTTCAGTAAACATACTTTATTTTCATTTTAGTATGTGAATGAATATGAGAGTAAAATACCCTAATCCTTAAAAAGAAAAAACAAATTTTGTTGTTGTTTACTCAACTGTAGATTAATCCGAGAGATAATCCACGATCAGCCAATTAAATACAAGAACAAGTTGATGAGTTCATTTGAATCATGGGCTCGAGTGAGTTGGTGTTGCCAGAACCTGTTCCTCGAGAAATAAAAAAAGGATTGCCTGAGAATTGGGAAAGGGATGGAAGAACCTGTTCCTTGAGAAATAAAAAAAAATAAAAATAGGATTGCCTGAGAATTGGGAAAGGGATGGACTTTTAAAGATTCCTCCAAACCAACTTGCTACGCTTTTTAAAGGCTAGACCCAAAGAAACTAAACATCGAGAAGGGACCAAATTCACCCAGAGAATCACAAGATAGACACCGAAAGAGATCCCTTTGTGTCAACTAACCCAACAAATTCCAATATATGTTATTCCAAGGAATTATTCATTTACATTTAGAGTTGGATTTCTAAGTGGGATTCATGAATAATTTTTATAATGAATTCTAGGATTGTAATTTATTTGAAAGAGTACTATAACTCCAAATATGCTTGGTGATTTCTTATCATTCTATATGTTAGAGCCTCGAGGTCGTTGTTGTGTGAATATAGTCAACTAAATAACTTCTCTTTTATGAGGTTTTTTTTTTTTATTTTCACAACATTTATAGGTGTATGATTTGAATTTTAGCTAATTTTAATTACTCTTCAATCAAATTTATGTGGCGGCCGAGGAGTGTCTGAAGTCTAGTTTGTTTCACAACCTAGTACAATGAGCACATACCAAAAATGAAGGCATATCTGCCCCTAGCAGTTGTGAAAAAACTCTTTATTTCATGTTGCCATCTTGATGTAAGTTAGTAAATACAGTTTGGTTCATAATCTTGTTTAACGGGGAGTGGATTAATATAGGTTAATTCAAGTTAATTCATTTTATTTTATTTTAAATAAAGGTTAAAATAACATAATTCTTTTTAAATCAAATCAAGTTAATTGTTAAGTTAATTAAATTAAATTAAATAAATTTTAAATTAAATTAAAAAAAAACTCAAACTAAATAAAAAATCCAGTTAAGTTAATTAAATTGAATCTAATGCTTACCTGAAATCTTAACGGGCAGTCATGGATAAGATAAGGTAATAGATTTAACACCATTGTAAATGACAACAAATCCTAACATGCTGGCCCCAAAAATTGGGCTTTTATTGGGTCTCGTAGCTGACTAGAGATGCTAGCATGAGGCCCATAATAAATGAAATTCCAACATCAGAAATGATGGCCCATTTTATAAAATAGAATTGTTGGATGAAAGGAAGCAACATTTTCTAATGCCTTTTGCTAGGTTAAAAAGGTATTCTCAATCAAATAACAACACCTTGATATAACCGAACACGTGCACTCTGTAAAAGGTTCAGACACACCCCTCCCTTCTTATGTGGGGATATGCCGACTTGTGAGGGCAATGTGAATAGGAAGTTCGAAGAGATTTCTCTTGAGATGAAAATCTTCTGCACAACGACACCTTACCTGTTCATGGCTTGCTTGCTAGCTAAAGATAAGGTTAATGGCCTTACAACGCAGAGGCCAATAAAAAGAGGAAAAGAACATAAATGAAAGAAAAGAAAATATTTGAGAGGTTGATATTGCAAATCGGCAGTATCCATATCTGAGAGATGACAAAGCTCGCACCTTCCTGCACTCAAAAGCAGCCAAATTTTATAACTTTCAGCTCTCCCATGGTCCATTTGGCCATGTATTTGGCGGAATCATATGATCAATGCACATGCAGCTGCTAGGCCATGGAGAAAAGCATGGAACTTTCTTCTTTCCAGGGCAGCTCTGTAGAGGGATCTCTCCCTTACAATTTAATAACACCAACCCTAGCTATCAAGGTGCTCTCTATATTAAAATCTTCTGCTGAAATTCATCAGTCCTGATCTTGTCGATCAAGGTTAGCAAAAGCGTAAAAATAGAAGATTAACTAAGAGACGGGAATTATTTTCAACATCTAGTAGATGATCTATATAGAACATGATCAGGAAAGTGATCATATGGACACGGTTCTAATCAAATTAGTGTCCTTGTTTGTGGCTGAAAGGCCATAGTTCTCTCATTGCACATCAAATCAAGTGATGTCCCTTGCCAAAGCTCTTCCATTAGAACACGGATGAAAGGTGTCAAGTCTCAACCACACAAATAAAAAATATATATAAATTTTTTTTCTTATCAAATCAATTTCAAAAAAGATAAATCTTTCTTATCCGAATGCGATACGTAAGATTATCATACATATAGGATAAGACAACTCAAGTGTCAAGTTACAATCGATCTCAATCTATAAGCTAATCGAGTAAAAATCTAACGTTAACTAAATGTGTTAAAAATAGAAAAAATTATCAACAATCATTGTTTTATTTTATACTTATTATTTAATTTGACATTTAATTTTTAGATGACGGATGATTATTTTCTTGGAATAAAAAGGATATGAAACGAAAAAATATATTTTTAAAGTAGTTTTTATTTTAAAAATATAAAAATTCATTCTTAAATAATAAATTTATTTTATATCTTTTTTTAATAAAATAAATTTATATTTTTTTTTGTATTTGTCACTTCTATGATCTTAATAGAAAGAAATAAAAAAAAGGAAAACCTCAAAATATCCTCTAACTATACACAAATTCTCAAATGAGTTTTCAAACTACATATTTCCTCAAGCAGATCTCCACGGAGTCAGATATTCATCAATCAAATTACTCCATTGTGCCATCTTCCCTCCCCTTAAGCTATATTTTTCTTAGAACCTTCCCTCATTTTTGTAGTTTTTATGAAGAAGTTATATGAATCATGGAAGTAAACTTGTACATTTTTCTAGGCCTCCTATACATTTCTATGGATTTTTCATTGCTTTCCGTCAAAGTTATTTTTATCTAAATTACTCAAACAATGCCATTTTGAGAGGTTGATTTATATATTTATGGGGAGGTTTTCAGATGAAGGATCCAATTGATGCATGCATGATACTTTGAAGACCTAATTATGAAGCATTTACTTTGAAGAATCTAAATAAATTCACGTTTGAGACTAATTCGAGGCTAACTCTAAATAATTTGAGGAAGGCAAGAAGATATGAAGAATCTATTGTAATCCATGGATAAAAAAATAGTTGGCAAAATAGGCTAAAAGGTAAGAAAAAACTCTTCTGCAAGCCAAAAGGTCGTTTGTAGCTCTCAAGAGCAAGACCATGTAAAAGGAACACCAACTACTTTTCAAATCAAAGCCTTTTGGCTTACAAAAGATGCATGGGAGCTGGAACCTTAACAATATAAGCTTGAATCCTAGACCTTTAAATATTTAGGGTAAAATAGAATCCATGTGCCCTCATTATGGCTAGCTTGCATGAGCCCTATGACCATATGCCACCTCAACTTTCAAAATTCTGCTCAAACAGACAAAGTACCTCTTCTGTTAAGACAGCATGCAAGGAATGCAATATTTAGATAAAAGACAATTGACATTGCCAGCTTATGCAAATCATGCACTCGCCTAATGTACCTAGAACAAGAATCCAAAACTGACACTACAAGCCACTCCCTTACCACCTTCTAGCCTTTTTTAACCTCTGTTGTTGACAGCCTTAAGATTCTCAGATATGTGGACCCCTTCTTGCATGTGCTTTGCCTTTCAATTACAGGCTAACCTCTGTTGTTGACAGCCTTGCATGTGCTTTGCCTTTCAATTACAGGCTACACCTCCCTCTCTCCCTTCTTACTCACTCCACTCCCAAGTCCCAACAATGCCAACTCCTCTCCCTCCTAGGTTCCCCAAATTGGACCTTTTCTTCTTGTTCTTTCTTTCATCTTTTCCCTCTCTTGTGTGTAACTATAAGCACATGCATTTTCCTTGAAAAGTTTACTCATTTTGCAGCCAAAAATACAACCCAAAAAAGAGAAAGAAGAAGAAGAAGAAGAAGAAGAAACTCTTCCCCCTTCTTTGGTATTGAATTCATTAGCTCTTCTTTTCTTTTCTATCAAGAACTATAAGCCAATGCATTTCACTTAGAAAGTTTACTTCTTTTGCTTCAAAAACAGCACCTTCTTTTGCTTCATCTTCTCTTCTCTGTAAAGATGAAGAGTAGAAGCCATCGGAGAACGAAACTTTTACTAGTTTTCCTTGTTGGGTTTTCTTCAATCTTTCATTTTGCAAACTCTCAAACAAGCCCAGATGCTGAAGTTATGTTCTCTCTCAAAAAAAGCCTCAACGTGCCAGATTCACTTGGATGGTCCGATCCAGATCCATGCAACTGGAACCATGTAGTATGTTCGGACGAAAAGCGGGTCACCCGGATCCAAATTGGACGCCAAAATCTTCAAGGTACACTCCCTTCAAATCTTCAAAACCTTACTCAACTTGAACGTTTAGAGCTTCAGTATAACAACATTTCCGGTCCTTTGCCAAGTTTAAACGGGTTAAGTTCATTACAAGTGATCCTTCTAAGTGACAATAAGTTCATTTCAGTCCCCAGTGACTTTTTCACTGGTTTATCTTCACTTCAATCTGTGGAGATCGATAACAACCCTTTTTCCAATTGGGTCATACCAGAAAGTATAAAAAATGCTTCTGCTTTGCAGAATTTCTCTGCAAACTCAGCTAATATATCCGGGTCAATACCGGGTTTTTTTGGCCCGGATTCTTTTCCGGGTCTAACTATCTTGAGGTTGGCTTTCAATGATCTTGAAGGTGAGTTGCCCGCAAGTTTTTCGGGGTCACAAGTTCAGTCTTTGTGGCTTAATGGGCAGAAACTTAGTGGCGGCATTGATGTTATTCAGAACATGACTTCGTTAAGAGAAGTTTGGTTGCATTCTAATGGGTTTTCGGGTCCATTACCTGACTTCTCGGGTTTGAAAGATTTAGAGAGCTTAAGTTTAAGAGATAATTCATTTACTGGCCTTGTTCCTGAGTCTTTGGTTGACCTTGAGTCGTTAAAGTTTGTGAATTTGTCGAATAATTTGCTTCAAGGACCAATGCCTGTATTTAAGAGCTCGGTATCTGTGGATATGGTTAAGGATTCGAACAGATTCTGTCTGCCAACTCCTGGTTTGTGTGATTCGCGAGTTAACACATTGCTTTCGATTGTGAAATCAATGGATTATCCGCAAAGGTTGGCGGATAGTTGGAAGGGGAATGATCCATGTGCTGATTGGATTGGAATTACTTGCAATAACGGGAACATCACAGTTGTCAACTTTGAGAAGATGGGGCTCACAGGCTCGATTTCTCCAGATTTTGCTTGGGTTAAGTCATTGGAAAGACTGGTTCTTGCAAATAATAACCTCACAGGTTCGATTCCACAGGAAATTACTACCTTACCCGGACTTAAAGTGCTTGATGTGTCAAACAATCACCTGTATGGGAGAGTTCCAGCCTTTACCAGTAATGTGATTGTTAACACTAATGGTAATCCAGAAATAGGGAAGGATGTGAATAGTTCTACATCTTTGGAATCACCATCTGCAAGTCCATCAGCGAATACTGGATCTGGAAGTGGTGGTAGTTCTAGAAAAAGTGGCAAGAAATCTTCTACTTTGATTGTAATAATTATATTTGCGGTAATTGGGGGTGTTTTCCTGTTGTCCTTGATCGGCTTGTTGGTTTTCTGTCTATACAAGAAGAAACAAAAGCGGTTTAGCAGAGTACAGAGTCCAAATGAAATGGTGATTCATCCTCGCCATTCTGGGTCTGATAATGAGAGTGTGAAGATTACAGTTGCTGGCTCAAGTATCAGTGTTGGTGCTATTAGCGAAACACATACTATTCCTGCAAGTGAACAAGGTGACATTCAAATGGTTGAAGCTGGGAACATGGTCATTTCTATTCAAGTGTTACGGAATGTTACAAACAATTTCAGTGAAGGAAATATATTGGGATGGGGAGGTTTTGGAGTGGTCTACAAAGGTGAGTTGCATGATGGTACAAAGATTGCTGTGAAGAGGATGGAGTCGGGTGTCATAAGTGGTAAGGGACTAACTGAGTTCAAGTCTGAGATTGCTGTTTTGACCAAGGTTAGGCACCGCCATCTCGTTGCTCTTCTTGGGTACTGCTTGGATGGTAATGAGAAGCTTCTCGTGTATGAATATATGCCGCAAGGGACACTCAGTAGACATATCTTCAACTGGGCAGAAGAAGGACTAAAACCACTAGAGTGGACAAGGAGGTTGACTATAGCCTTGGATGTGGCAAGAGGTGTCGAGTACCTTCATGGTTTGGCTCATCAAAGCTTTATACACAGGGACTTGAAGCCTTCAAACATTCTTCTTGGGGATGATATGAGGGCTAAGGTTGCAGACTTTGGTCTTGTGCGTCTTGCGCCAGAGGGTAAAGGCTCTATTGAAACTAGAATTGCTGGAACTTTCGGATACTTGGCACCGGAATATGCAGGTACCATTTCCTCTAGTTGCTTTACCCTTCAATTAATGTTTAAATTCTTTCAAGGCTACCGTATGTTTGGACTTTTGTATATGTTCGAGTTCTTGTTTTTCGATAGAGATTTGGGGTAACATATAGTTAGCTCACGTATTCTTATATATTGACTGCTATTACTCTGAGATTGTTCTCATCACTAACTTCACACAAATGCACAACAATACCGTGTTAACTACCAAAAAAGGTTCATCACTCTCCTGTTCAGATTGTGTACTTTTGTTTTGTTGTTGATTTGTTATTTGTCTTTGCATCAAGACCGGTGAAAATTATTCCTGTCAATGTTAGTTAGTTCGTTTGGATTGGTTGTCAATGTATAGGGCATCCTTTTACCCTACTCTCTGCAAATTCATGTCTTACTCACATGAGGCATGGCATGGTTCCTTCATACTTTCAAAATCTATCATTTGTTGTTTCACTTTTATGGATCCTGTCATGGGAGGAATAGCATGCTTGCATCGGACCTTTCTGAATTTCAAAATCTCTATGATTGTTAGCATATTTCTTAGCCTGGAATGTCTTGTGTCTTATTCTGCTTATTGTTTATTTGAGCTTGTAATTTGCTTTCCTGATTTCTCTCTTAATTCACATTTTCACTTCAACTCTTGTTTTTGGGCGATATGTTTGCAGTTACTGGTCGAGTGACAACTAAAGTTGATGTCTTCAGTTTCGGAGTGATATTGATGGAGCTCATAACGGGTAGAAAAGCTCTTGATGAGAGGCAACCTGAAGAGAGCTTGCATCTTGTAACATGGTTCCGCAGAATGCACCTGAACAAGGACACGTTCCGGAAGGCCATCGATCCCACAATTGACCTCAATGAGGAGACGCTTGCCAGCATCAGCACCGTTGCAGAGTTGGCAGGTCATTGCTGCGCAAGGGAACCGTATCAAAGGCCAGACATGGGTCATAATGTGAATGTTCTCTCATCTCTGGTGGAGCTCTGGAAACCAACCGACCAAAGATCTGAAGACATATATGGTATTGACCTTGAAATGTCCTTGCAACAGGCAGTTAAGAAGTGGCAAGCTTATGAAGGTAGAAGCAATATGGATTCTTCTTCTTCGCTCCTTCCCAGCTTAGACAATACTCAGACCAGCATACCTGCACGCCCATATGGGTTTGCTGAGTCATTTAGATCAGCTGATGGAAGATGAGTGTGGTGTTTGTAAATGGTGGTGATGGTGGTTTTCAATAGTCATTCTATTTGCAGCTTCTTTGCTGTTTTCTTTATAAACTTGTCTGACTCGTAATTCTTTCATGTTTTAGCCTCATCCCCTTGTCTCTCTCTGTTTTTTTTTCTTATTGGAAATGTAGTTTGGATGCTCTTCACTTGAATTAGAGGTTTCGAAAATGAAATAAGATAGGTTTTTAGAAAAAGAAAAAAAAATGTCTTCAGTTCTTCAATTCTCAGTTATCTCTACAAAACTTCTTGCTTGTCTATGGACAGCAAAGCCACAGGTCCATTTTGCATTCCTTCCAATTTTGGTCTGTAAACGCTTCCATAAGATCAGATTCACTAAAAAATAAAAAATGCTGTCATCATTTACCATCCAGACATTTAGCACATGCAATGTCTTGGTGTTTTCAGTTAGCTGGAGTGGTATCGTTTTTGCTTTTGTCATCTCCATCCTATCCACCGTTGTGGCTCCTTTATCTGTCCATTTTTAATTTCAAGGACAGCATCACCTCCTTTCTCATAAATTTCCAGACCCCATTTCCAATCAATTACAGTTTGTGATGATGATGATGGCTTTAATTCTCTGGAAAAGACAATCACAAAGAACTGAGACGGCAATGAGAATGCTTTCATTGCAAAACAAGGCAAGAAAAAGAAAGAAAAGTTCCATGGCAGGACAAAGATGATGCCTTTTCCAAGAAAAATGTTGTGTAAAGGTTTGTTCCTTCGAAACAGCAACAATCAACGTTTAATTTCTTTTTTCCTACATGCAATCATATGACAGCTTGCAAACTGAACCTAAAATGTTTGGGATCTGTTCTGGAAAAGTGCTCCAGTTATCGCATCAAAAGGTTAAATTTATGAGCGGCTAAGAGCCATCGTGGCCAAAATATTATCCAACAAAATTTTATTTATTTTGGAATGAGTTTAACAGCTATCTTTTCACTGGATAAGAAACAGAGTTCGTGTCTGTTTCAGTGTATTAGATTCAAAATAAATGCAATATAATTTGTTTTGTTCGGAAAAGAAAAGGACAAGAAATATACTGGATAAGCAAAACAAGTAACATGCAGAGAACTCAGAAAAAAAAGGTTTCCCCATCCACGAAAACAGAGGAGGAGGACACTGAGAGAGGACTTTTGTCTTTGTTTACAGGGGAAGCATACGCAGTGCTGTGCTGTGGTTGTCTGCCCTAACGTGGGGTTCACGTTCCACCTCTTAATTTCCCAAGGCATCTGTCACTTGTCTATCGGGTTATTTTCATTCTTTATGCCCTAAATCTCTCCTGTGTGGACATATCTATCAGGACATGCTGCTGTCTTTGTCGATGCAAAAATAAAATAAAATAAAATCTATGTATTTTAGTTGGGTAATACAACAAAATTGAAGCCTCTTTGCAAGATTTTCTTCGAAAAATATCACTCACACGTAATTGAAAAAATAAATAAAAGGTTTCTTCACTCTCCTCCACAATTTTGTTTACAAGATGCTACCAAACCCATCATGAGAGGCTTCACTTAAGAAAGGTTTCTTCACTCTCCTCCACAACTTTGTTTACAAGATGCTACCAAACCTGTAATGTTTTGAATAAATAAGTAGAAAAATACAATAAAGCCTTTGGTGGCTTAAAGTGTAGATATAAATGAATGAGGGGTAGTGTAGTAATTCAACAAAACTTGATAAATATAAATAGAAAGTAAAAAAAAAAAACAAAATAAATGATCTGAAATTGAGAGAAAATCGGCAAGAGAGAGAAGGGAGAAAGAAGAAGAAGAGAAAAGAAGGGAATTAGAAGAAAATAGAAAAGAGTTGAAGGAAATAAGTTTAAAGGTAAGATTATATATAAATATGTGTTGATTAAGTTTTAATTTTGGTTTTGATAAATGTTAGGGTTTTGAAAATTTGTGTGTTTTGGGTTTGATTCATGAATTAATTGAATTTTATGGGTTGATTGTTATGGGTAATGGATTATTTGGTGGATTTTGAGAGATTGAATTGAAAGATGATGATTTTGAGTTATGATTTTGTTTGAATGGTGAAATTATGTTAGAAATAAGGAAAGAACAGTGGGTTTCTGTTGAAATTCTGGGTTGGAGGTTGAAGATGACGAAAATTCATTTTGGTCCTTCAATTTGTGGAAATTACAGTTTAGTCCCCAAACTTGGGAAAATTTACAGATTGGTCCCTGGGGCATATTCCGAGATTCTGAACAGAATAAAAGATAAATTATGGGCAGAATTCCTGTATAGTTATGAAATTTTAACACTTTCAATTTGGTCCTTCAATTTGACAAAAATTACCATTTAACCCTAAAAATTTGATAAAATTCCAGAATGGTCCCTGGAGTATAATGAGATGATCTGGACAGAAATGAGGATTGGTTATGGTCAGAATTTCAGTATATTCATGGATTTATGATAAGTTTAGTTTGGTCCTCCAAATGGATTAAGTTACAATTTGACCCTTAAAAATATAATAAATTACAGATTAGTCCCTAGCTGTAATATTAGCTTTTGCAGATGTGTTTGATGAATAATTGAGGGTTAGTTAGTGAAGTATTACCAATTTTATTATTTGTTTTATTATGGATTAGATTTTGAGAAAACCGTTAATTTTTGGGTTTTTGGAATATAACTAATTAGTTCAAAAATATATAGGGTTATGGAATATATACTTAAATAAGTGTATTAAATAGGTTATATATTCTTTTGAGTCATTCTTGAATATGTCTCCTTTGTATTCAGATAATCCTGATATTCTACCGGCAGGACGTCAGTAGGATTTTCTTCGGTGTTTGCTTTTGATTTCTGTTTGCTTTCGAGTCAGGTGAGTGGATAATTTTCCATATGCATGAGAAATATTATAAATATTTGATTTGTTAATATGAATTGGATCATGCTTCTTGATAATATATATGGTGATTATTATCCTTGTTATGATAAGCATGACCATTCGTTGAATCCGAATTCTTGATATGAACCAATATGTATTTTGCCGTCCACGAAAACAGAGGAGGAGGGCACTGAGAGAGGACTTTTGTCTTTGTTTACAGGGGAAGCATACGCAGTGCTGTGCTGTGGTTGTCTGCCCTAACGTGGGGTTCACGTTCCACCTCTTAATTTCCCAAGGCATGTGTCACTTGTCTATCGGGTTATTTTCATTCTTTATGCCCTAAATCTCTCCTGTGTGGACATATCTATCAGGACATGCTGCTGTCTTTGTCGATGCAAAAATAAAATAAAATAAAATCTATGTATTTTAGTTGGGTAATACAACAAAATTGAAGCCTCTTTGCAAGATTTTCTTTGAAAAATATCACTCACACGTAATTGAAAAAATAAATAAAAGGTTTCTTCACTCTCCTCCACAATTTTGTTTACAAGATGCTACCAAACCCATCATGAGAGGCTTCACTTAAGAAAAAATAAAAAAATTAGAGAATTATTTTCTATATTCTATCAAACATATCATAAGATCTTAGGGGGTTTAGCTTATAGGTAAGGAAAATCAAAATATTAGAGAATTTACGCACAAAAGAAAAGGTGAGTAGTTGATATAAGCCTACAAGGTAAGTAAATTTTTAAACTACAAAATCAGAAAGGTAATATATATAATAGTATGAAGTACACAGTGAAAGAGAAAAGGATCCGAGGGAAAGGCGTTTAAAAATTTCAATTTATAAAAAAATTTGAAACTAGAATAAAAAATAATAAAAATAAAGAAGAGAAGATAAGATAAAATACTACAAGAAAATAGAATTATGTTTGATAATAGTATATAATATATAATAATTATATCTGCATGTTGTTAGATTAATAATGGATAAAATTTTTATTTTATATAACATATTTAAAAAAATAATTAGATTATATTATTTTAGTTTAGTTTTTATTAAATAAAAATTAAAAATATTATAATAAAACTAGTTATAAAATCTAAATTGCTAGATGTGTCAATCAAAACTCGGGACATGCGGCATGAAAGTTTAGATTTAAGAAAAATAAACTTGTGTATTGTATTATATCAATACTTATCCTTATATTATGTTTTAAAATTATAATAATTATTATTTTAATTTTAATTTATTTTAATTTAATAATTTTAAAATTAAAAGGTTCTTATATAAATATTTTATGGATAAAAATAATAAATATTATATCTAAAGACCTATCCTTCTAGTATATTTTTTTTAATATATAAATTCACTCTAAAAATATTTTTGAGACAAATTTATTTTTTTAACCAACATATATTTTTATTTTTCTATTTCAGAACAGTATTTAAATACTATTTAATAACATAAATTATAACTAAATATCATCTTAGATATCATGAGACCATGTTTTTTTTCAAAAAAAAAAAAGCAACAAAAGGCACTTTTTACTTTTAAGAACACGCGTTGTACCACTTTCCGATGCATTTTCCGCTTCCCATTGCTTCGAAATCGAGTTTTACCGTGTTCCCAGACCATCAATTATATATATATATATATATATATATATATATATATAATTTATTTTACCATATTTATTCCAATAAAAAAAATTATTTTAAAAAACAAATATTTTATTATTTTTTAATATATTTAATGTTATTTTTTTTACATTTTTATATTTAATTAGTCTATTTTTTTAATGATCCTATTTTATTGATTTTGATTCTTAGAAGAGATATATAAAAATAATATTTAACATTTTTATATTTAATTAATCTATTTTTTTAATGATTAAATATATTTAATGTTATTTTTTTATATTTCTATATTTAATTAATCTATTTTTTTAATGATCCTATTTTATTGATTTTGATTCTTAGAAGAGATATATAAAAATAATATTTATAAAAAAAAATTAATATTTTGTTTGGATTTCCCTTACAAAACAAATAAGAAAAATTAAAATATTAATTTTTTATTTTTAATTATTCATTTAGTTTTTCCATTAAAGATGCTCTTAAGATCCAGTTGTAGTCAACGTCTTTGGATCCTGACGATCCAAACTATTAAGCATTGGAAGAACTCTTCTTTTATTTGGGCTCAAATACTTGTAACTTATATCACTTTCCAAACTACAATTGAGCAGACCCATGGGCCATAAACCATTCCTTTAATTATGAATTAATTATAATTTAGTCCTTCCTCAAAATTAATCAATTTTTTTCTTCCAAATAAGTCATGTCTTATCATATTTTCCCATAAGATCCTCAAGATATATTTGAATTATTTTTTTTATTATAAAAGCCTTACAATAAATTTCATTGTGTAACTTTTACTCGCATGCATGTATTGTGTTTTTTTTGTTTAATTTTCTTTTGAAGAATTTAAGATTTATTATCATACAATTTTATAATTTTAAGAAACAGAGAAATAATGTTTTTGTTTTTTAAATATTACACATAAAAAGAATTATAGTTTCTACTTTTACAATCATAATTTCATTAGAATATAACCAAGGTTTATAATGATGTTTATGTAAGAGAATAAATTATAATTATTCACAAGTTTGTCTCTCAAGAAAGAACTTATATATAATTTTCTCCAAAAAATAATTAAATAGTCTTTCAACCATCTTCAATAATTTTTTTAATCAGAAATGCCTTCTTTACTCATCAAATTTTATCATTTTATTTATTTTTCTTTTATTTTTCTATCCCTTAGGGAAAAAAAGAAGAAGATAAAACTGTAAAAGAACATGAAATTAACAAAATGATTAAGTTGTAAATCAACTAGATAATAAATACAAAAATATTAAACATATGCTATCCAAAACAATAAGGACTAATCAATTAATTTTATTAAATTATAATGACTAGATAATAATTTAATCTTCCATCTTAAGAGCTCTAATTGTACAAACCATGAGTAAGGAAAGGGTTGCCCATTGAACTCTTTTAAACTTAACCTAACCTGTAAGGTTAACCCAGGATCCAAGTATAAGTTGGGTTAAATTAGATATCATGAGAGTTAATTTGGGTTGAGTAAAAAATTTAGATTAATTTGTTATCTAGTTATTTCAAGAAAATTATTTTATTTTTTTAAAATAATATTTTTTTTATAAAATAAAAAAATTATATTAACTTAATTATGTAAGTCAACTCATTTCATCCTTAAACTTGCAAGATGAATTGATTAAGTGGGATTTAAAAACTATCATCTATTGTTATGAAATTTATAGCTCTGTTTAAAATGATAATAGTAGTTACACTTTAAGTGTTTTTCGTTTAAAAATTATTATTTTTTATTTTTTAAAAAATTATTTTTAATATTAGTATATTGAAATAATTTTAAAGCTAAAAAACTTTTTTTAAAAAAATTAAAATTTAAATGAACACGGTTTGTACGATATTCTCAAATAAATCCTTAGAAACCAAGCCGGTCCACCTGCTGCTTAATTTGACTGAGACCCTCAGCTATGAACCCTCGGCCTGCTACCCTTTCTCCAGATATTTTTAACGCATTTTACACACTGTATTATTCCCTCGTTCAACAGTCAACATTCCACGTTTCCAGTTCAGCAACCGTCCACGCTTTCTTCGTTTTTCAAGTCTTCTGTCCAGCTCTTACCTAGCTTTGACCACCAAGTAAAGTGAGCACCATATAAAGGCATCACCACTTCACAAGAATTCTATCATCGTATTCTCTAGCCCACAAGCAAAACCCAAAACATACCTTACAGACCTTGACATAACTAGCGAAATTCAAGCATATACAATGATACTTTCCTGGAGATCAAGAAGAAATTTGAAGAAAAACAAGATTCCAAGCCAAGAAATAAATTCAGACATGGAAATCTCGAATCCTAGGCACTTCTGCTGTCCGATTTCTCTTGACTTGATGAAAGATCCTGTCACATTGTCGACAGGAATCACATACGACAGAGAAAGCATTGAAAAATGGATTGAAGAGGGCAACCTAACGTGTCCGGTTACAAAGCAGGTGTTAGCAAGCTATGATCAGATACCAAATCATTCCATAAGAAAGATGATTCAAGATTGGTGCGTGGAGAACCGTTCTTATGGTGTCGAGAGGATTCCTACGCCTCGCGTTCCAGTGACACCCTATGACGTTTCGGAGACTTGTAAGAGGGTTAATGATGCAACTCGACGCGGGGAGCAAAAGAAGTGTCGGGAATTGGTTAGGAAGATCAAGAACTGGGGTAAAGAGAGTGAGCGCAACAAGAAGTGTATTGTGGAGAATGGGGCTGGTTGTGTCTTATCGGCTTGTTTCGAGTCCTTTGCAAGTGTTTCGGTGGGGAGAGATGAGGATTTGTTGGGAGAGATTTTATCGGTTTTGGTGTGGATGTTTCCACTTGGTGAAGAAGGCCAAAGTAAGCTTGGGTCGGTTAGGTCTTTGAATTGTTTGGTATGGTTCTTGGAGAGTGGAGATCTTTCAGCCAGGCAAAATGCAGCTTTGGTGCTTAAAAATCTTCTTGCTTTGGATCAAAAACATGTGAGTGCCTTGGTGGGGATTGAAGGCGTTTTTGCAGCATTGGTTAAGTTGATCAAGGAGCCTATTTGCCCTACTGCTACCAAGGCTTCATTGATGGCAATTTTCTACATGACTTCACCATCAAGCCTCAATGAGAAGATGATACCAATGTTTGTGGAAATGGGTTTGGTGTCAGTGATCATAGAGATTCTTGTTGATGGAGATAAAAGCATATGTGAGAAGGCATTAGGTGTTCTGGACCATATTTGTGACTGCAAAGAAGGGAGAGAAAAGGCCTATGAGAATGCTCTAATTGTCGCTGTTTTGATCAAGAAAATCTTGAAAGTATCAGGTTTGGCATCAGAATTGTCAGTCTCCATTCTCTGGAAGCTCTTCAAGAATTCTCAATACAGACCAGAGGATGATGATGATGCTGAAGGAGGTGTGGTCGTTGAGGCACTTCAAGTGGGTGCTTTTCAGAAATTATTGGTCTTACTGCAAGTGGGTTGTGGCGAGAGCACAAAAGAGAAGCTTAAAGAGTTGCTAAAACTGCTGAATCTTTGTAGAGTTAGGTTAGATTGTTTTGATTCTACAGCAGATTTCAAGTATCTCAAAAGATCATACTGATTTCGTGTTTCTCAAACAGCTTAGGCAAGAAAATACAAACAGATTCATAGAAGATTTTGAATTCATTCAATTGTGTACAAATTACTCAAAAATCAATAATTAGAACATTGAGATTTATTGATATATATGCTCTATCCATGCTTGAATTTATTATTACCATCTGAACCTAAACTTAATTAACCCTATTTCATAATAATTTTTTTGTATATAAACACTCTAGCTGTCTGGCATGAATTTTATTTGCTCTGCCTGTCAAGTCATACTTGGCAGGCTGGTTAGAGTTGAGCTGACGGCACCGAATTATTGAACTCACACTGGCACCAGGACTTCTTTCATTTGTTTTTGTGGGAGTAGGGACTGTTGTTGCTGTCAAAGCTTTTGTCGCATAGCAAGGTGGCACTTGCGTAGGGTTTTTTCTTCCTTTTCTTAACATGGGATAGTTGACGGATCTATCGATCTTACCGAAAGAGAGATGGATCTCTCGCTCCGCTCTGCCTCGTACTGTTTTTTTGTAGTTTTATGGGAAGAAGGTAGAGCGGTAGGTGCGTTCTTGGGTCTCTGAAGAAGGCTAAAACCAGGTATCTGGGCTTCCTTCAAAGCTATTTAGCCCTCAACATGTGTTGGTTTTAAGCTTGTTTAAGAAGTCCTGGGCTAGATTGGATTGAGCAGGCAATTAGATCCATGGTCAAAGTCTAGTTCTTCTTAATTCTTATTTCTAATTAAAATCTTCATCTTTACTAGCTAGATTTGTTGACTTTGAATGTATCTTGGTAGAGGATTTTCCTAGCTCAATTGCTTTAATCGCGTAAACTAGTGTAACTGTTCAGTTTCTTATAAAACCGGGTACAAAAATCTATTTGGGACAAGTATTTGATTCACAGGTGGGAGGCTCAATCTGAATTATTCTAAAAAATATATTTTTAAAGGATTAGTTTCCGTAAGGTTTTTTTTTTTTCAAAAACAAGTTAATAGATTTTTAGTCTGCATCAACTGAATAGTGGATTATTCAAAGTTTTTAACCGAGTGAGGTTTTTTTCTTTTAACTTGAGTCGTCCTACATCAGTTAAATTTTAGATTAATTCATCAAGTTAATTCAAGTTTTATAAATATAATTTCTACAATTTAATCTCGGTTAGTTATATTCCATGCTTCATTTAGACATATTCCGAACAAATATTTATCCAAAAAATGAAGTTATTAATGTTTATTTTCTTGTTTTAAAGTAAAAAAAAAATGTATCAATTTTTGCATATCAACTTTTAAATTTTGATAAAAAAAAATAAGAGGATTTTGGAGGTGGGTCCTTTAAAAAAAATTTACATAGTAAAAACATTATTAAAAAAAATTAAATTGGTCAATTGAACCTTTTGAAAAAAAAAACCTTTCCCCACTTCAAGGTAAACTTCAACAAATACGCCCTATCCAACTAGCTAAACAAAACTGACGAAAAAATAAATCATTTGTTAATGTAAATCTTGGGTTTTTCAAATATCTTTATCTAAACATTAAGTTCATGGAAGAGCTCAAATTGTGCTAGAATTCACTTGTCAAGTTGCTAGTTAATCCGTGCAGCTACCAATCGTGCAACTTGTGCTAGAATATTTGGTATGCGATGCGGAAACAAGGGCATTGATTACAGTGAATGAATGAGTGAATAGTAAGCAAAGAATTTTACAAAGCTCTTGAGTTGTAATAAGATTAGATGCACAAGTTTCGGGCATGCATGTGAATCTTGCCATTGTGTGCGCGCAGTCCAACGAAATCAGCTGATTCCCAGTAAAAAGGATTTCAATATTAGGGTAGCTAGTGTTGATCATTGAATTCCTTGGTACCTTTCTAGCCTTACAGGCCTCAAAATTGCCCACACCATGTTCATATGGAGCCACAATCATTCCACCTTCACATCTCCCCGAGGTCTCATATCATAGTTTATAAGAACCAGGCAGCAGCACTATTTTATGAAGTTTGACTTCATAGAGCATCTCTCGTTGTCGACATTTCACCTGCTACACTGGTATATCATTATGTTGCTTCAGGAAATATATTCAAGAAGGTGACATCAATGAGCATCCCCAAGATTAAACCATCCATGTTATTTGACTATTGATCCATGTCATTGGAAACCTCATTGTGTATTTATCAGGTCTATCGACTCCTCTTTTTTTTTTTTTTCTTTTTTTGTTCTAAATGCACTAGGAACATCTAGACAGATTGAAACGCCATACCCATTTCCTACTCTAAACCTCACCAAGTCACTGCTATTAGCTTCAACACAAAGTGATTGGTTAGGAAGATCAAAAGTAAACCAAAACCCCCAAAATGGATTCTCCTAACCAACCCAAGTCTCTCTCCACCAATCTCTTCTACCTCTTCCTTCTCTTGTCAACAAATCTCCTCACTCTATTCATCTCCTCTACCTTCTACTCTTCCTCTTCCTGCTCTCTCAACCCCATCTCAAGTACCACCACATTCACTAAAAGAAGTAGTCGCAGCACTACTGACTCAGATGGCACAGGAGATCCTGATACCCCACAAGCAACAATAGACCTCCCATCAGAATTTCTTGCCTTCTCTTCAGGCCAAGTTCTCCCACTTGGTTTCAACACAAAGTTTGATTCTGATACCTTCTATCCTCCTGTAGGCCAAGCCTGCACTCGGTTTCCTGATGAACTTAGTCGTTTTATGTCCTACAAAGTTAATGGATCCTGTCCTGATGATGAACTATTTGCACAAAAACTCCTCCTCAAAGGCTGTGAACCTCTCCCTCGCCGCCGTTGCCGCCCTGCTGCTCAGCCTGACTATGTTGAGCCCTACCCGCTTCCAACTAGTCTTTGGACTACCCCACCCAATTCTTCAGTTGTGTGGACAGCTTATACTTGCAAGGACTACACTTGTCTAATCAACAGAGTGAAAACTCAAAAGGGTTTTGATGATTGTAAAGACTGCTTTGATTTACACGGTAGAGAAAAGAACAGGTGGGCTTCAAGACAAAGCATTGAAGGGTCACTTGATTTCACAATCGATGAAGTTCTTGCAACAAAGAAACCTGGAACAATCCGAATTGGGCTTGACATTGGTGGTGGTGTGGCTACATTTGCTGTAAGGATGATGGAAAGGAACATCACAATTATAACAACTTCAATGAACTTGAATGGTCCCTTCAACAACTTCATTGCTTCAAGAGGTGTTATGCCTTTGTACATTAGCATATCACAAAGGCTACCATTCTTTGACAACACTTTGGACATTGTTCACTCTATGCATGTTTTGAGTAACTGGATTCCTTCAACTTTGCTTCATTTCTTGATGTTTGATATCTATAGAGTGCTTAGGCCTGGCGGGCTGTTTTGGCTTGATCATTTCTTCTGCGTGGAAGATCAATTTTTGGATGTTTACAAGCCACTCATTGAGAGCATTGGATTCATCAAGTTGAAATGGGTAGTGGGCAAAAAGCTTGATCGTGGAGCAGAGCTTAGAGAAATGTACCTCTCAGCTTTGCTAGAGAAGCCATTGAAGAATTCTTGGTGATTTAAATTTGCTAGTAATTTAATTTCTTTATTAGTCTGTGTTATTTAAACCTTTTTTTTGTTTATTTTATTTTGGAAAAATTTAATGAGTGATCTTACCAGAGCATGAATAATGTGAATGATAGATTTTCTTTTCTTTTTTTGCTTTTAATTTTAGGAAATATATACTGTAGTTCCGTTTCTTTTTGTCACAATAGCTATATGTTTGGTTATGCTAACATATTATTCAGGTTGTTTCTCAATCGTAAAGGTTTTCATAGCATCAAATGCTTAAATCCCCAATTTTTTTTAAACATGGGGAAGTGTCAATAGAATGGCCTCACGGCATCCTTGGTGCATGCAGAACTAGAATAGCAGCAATGACAATGTGATAATACCACAGCAATGATGCAGTAGCAACAGGCAACTAAGATCATATATATATATATGTATGTATGTATGTATGTATGTATATATGTATATGTATGTATATATATGTTCATGGTTCATGATGTAGTCCATAGGTGGTATTTGCGAAAACACAGTCAACATCTCATAATCAACAGAATTAGGTGATTTAGTAGCAGGGGTGGCATTTTACAGGCTCTTCACAGCTAACCATCAGGAAGAAGTATCAGATAGATAGATTATGACTGCTCTCCATCTTGAAACAGTTAGGCATTTACAGAAACGAAAAAATATTGACCAAAGAGAATGTTCTTTGCAGGCTGCACAAATGCCCGGTGTGCACAGTACATATAGATTATGACTGCTCTCCATCTTGATACAGTTAGGCATTTACAGAATCGAAAAAATATTGACCAAAGAGAATGTTCTGTGCAGGCTGCACAAATTCCCGGTGTGCGCAGTACATATAGATTATGACTGCTCTCCATCTTGATACAGTTAGGCATTTACAGAATCGAAAAAATATTGACCAAAGAGAATGTTCTTTGCAGGCTGCACAAATTCCCGGTGTGCACAGTACATATAGATTATGGCTGCTCTACATCTTGAAACAGTGAAGGCATTTACAGAAACGAAAAAATATTGACCAAAGAGAATGTTCTGTGCAGGCTGCACAAATTCCCGGTGTGCACAGTACATATAGATTATGGCTGCTCTACATCTTGAAACAGTGAAGGCATTTACAGAAACGAAAAAATATTGACCAAAAAGAATGTTCTTTGCAGCCTGCACAAATTTCTTGTGCCCACAGTTATATCATGGGGAATAACTACTGCAGTGATTATTAAACTACAGATTTATACAAGAAAGAAGCTGTTAGGGCTTCAAGAATGAATTATGCATATTGATTAATAGCATTCTCTCAGCAATAAATTCGTGCGATTGATAGAAAATGTGTTGCAAACAGAAACGGGAGATAGGGGCTGTATTTACTTCTTTAAGTGTTATGCTAGGGATTGTATCCATTTCAACAGAAGCTTGTAACTGCAAAAGCTTGAAAACAAAGTGTTCAAATATGTAGCGAACAAAAAGAATAGGAATTAAGTTGGCCAGCACTATATTTGCAGTGCTAAATCGGGGACTACACGAAACTCTTATGATTGAAATAGCAGCATATTGAGTTTAAGGTGCTCAAACCAAGCTCAAAGTTAGATAGGGCTTGTTAGCTTGTTAGATGAACATGTGAGTAGTAAATATATTCTGCACCTGAATATGCATCTGACAAGAAATATGAATTATACCAGACAATCTGTTTTGTTCCCTGCATCATCGAAAAGTTGCAACCATTCTTAAGGTTTGAAATAATCAGTATGCTAATCTGTACATGAGTCAGAGATTTGAAAAGAAGGCCATCACATGTCATCCACAAAAGAACATGTAGCCAATCTCATTCTGTATCCTTAGCATTTTATTTTGTATCATCCACTTACAAATTGTACAAAACCTCTTTTATGTTGTTTGTGTACAAGAATCATGCTGTGTGATTCTCAGGTTAAGGTATATAAAAAAATACCATATAAAAGCATGTTAGTCCTTACCTAACACTCGTTGATCAGTGGAATTCCTTGATGTCCTAAATCGCCTGGGTTGCTGATGGAACCAATTTCTGGTTCTGGGTTGTCGAAAAGTTCATCATTTATAAAAAACCACATCAGCATAGATATCAGCTCCAGGCACTACAGGCTGGCTGGAATATACCTTCCAACACTGTTTATTGATATTTCAGCTCATATCAACCAAAGCGTCATTGTCAAAGCGCATTCAAGCTGCAAACATGACAACTATTAACCTTGATTCAATCAATAGTTAATTATAGGTTGAGAAATCTTCAACAGTTGCTTCTTTTTTTTTTGAAAAATATTGGAACTCTAATCAAGCACCCAAACAAAGGCGCCAGGCCAGCTCGTTATTAAATCACAAAAAACTGACAATCTGGATTCTTCCCACTTTCTAATTTTCCCCATAGTTGTGCACTAGGAAGAAAAAAAGTAATCCAAACTACTCTGTATACCAGCAAACTATTGCAGACTCAGAGAACCATAGAAAGAGAGATTTGTACCTTGGTAAAAAGGTTCTGCAGCCTCTGCTCCATATCCAATTGCTGCAGGAATCATCAACAAATCATCAGAACTCTCAAATCTCTGGTGAGTTTCAGTTTTTCCTGGCAGTAGAGAATCACAGCATCCAGAACAAATGAACAATTGTGGTACTGTATCAGCATCATCAATTCCATTGCAGCGTGTGTGTTGCCACACCTCACAAATGTCACATTCTACCATTCTCTCCCCATCATCGTCACAAGCCCCACATTCACATCTTACTTTCCAGTTATCTGACCCACCTTCATACCGCAACTGAGAATTTATGTCCATGCCATACCCTTTCACAAAAATCTCTGCACCGGATTTGACAAATTTACACAGCAAGTCCTTATCATCTAGGTTTTCCATGTGTTCTATCTCTATAACAACAAAACTCTCCAGCATGCAGTATGTGTCTCGCAATGCACTTTCTGCTTCTTGCTTTAGTTCCAGCACAGAAGCATGCAATGGAAGCACGATAATCTCGCCAGGAGGAGCTTTCCTGTGAAATTTAGCTTCAAGATCATTCCAAGTTGGCATCACTTGGCATATGAAACTCAACAACTGATCATTCTCAACCCTGAAAGGCCACTCCTTCACAAAATGCTTGCTGTCTAGAATTGCCTGAGTTGCTACTTCAACCAATTCTGATTCTGGGTAGTTAAACAGCACATTCTCGTATACAAAGACCACATCAGCATTAACATCAGCTCCAGGCAAAAGAGGTTGTGCCGGAACTGTTTCAGATTCTGGTTCAGACTTGACAGGGATAATCCCGTCACCAAACTCCTCAATTGAGTATTCCAGAATCCTTGTTTTTGGGTTAACTGCCCGCTGGACAACATACTTTCCAACAACCACATTGTTCATTGATTTCAGAACATAATCAAGCAAGCCTGTATCACCAATGTGCATTCGAGCTGCATCTCTCACGTCTTGTCTAGTCATTCCTTCTTGACTGTGTTTGTCCTCCTTCTTTGCTTTCAATGCATCCACAATCACTTCAGCTGCATATTGCAGTCTTCTCGTAGGCCATCTGCTGTCCATTGTACCAACCAACGAGCTAAAATTTCTGTACTTCATGCATTTCTCCTTTATGAGTGGCTTTCTCCGGAGAACAATATTGATAGGAGGCTTTGAAGTGGTGGTGGCAGTCATGCTTTGTTTCTTCCATACACAGGGACAGGATCTGATGGCAAGCATGAAACGAAGAAAATCTTTGAATGTGATCAGCTGGGTTGGACTCAGGTCTTTGTAGTAGTGAATTATCTGCTTTATGCTTTTGCTTAGGCTCGTGTCACTGAAATCTTGAATGATCTTCTCAAGTTCCATAGTGCTCAGAATTTCAATTGCTCTGAAGTATATGGGCTCTGTCACACCAAAGCTTCCATGGCAAAACTTGTATCCCCATCTACCAAACCATGGATGTCCATATGCAATCCCATAAAGAAGGCGAAGATCCATGGACCGCTTCTTTGATACATCCTCAACAGTGATTTTCCTAAAAAAGAAAGGAAATTACTAAAATTCAGATTCCATTAAGCCACTGCTTAACTACAAAAAAACCTGAATTTCAGTGCAAATTGTGATTACCTAGTTCGAAGACTTGCACAAATACGATCCCAAAGATCCATGATTTCCCGGCCACAAAGATACTTGGAACCCCCTTCTCTCCCATTTATGCATAGTAAATGACCAAAACCATTACAGTGAATCAACCCATGCAAGAGGTGTGTCTGTAGATCACAAACGCCATCCTCCAATTTCTGACTCCACTCGCTATCAACTGGTATTATCATATGATACTTTCTTTTGGAAACAGAATTGTGACTCCAACCTAAACCACTTATTGACAATGAATTAAAATCAAACACAGAAGAATTTTAACCAGGAAACTACAATAGCCATAACTGAAGAACCCCAGATAAGAATAGCAAATAATCCAATTTAAGGTACCAGAAATTAATCATACAGAAAACCCTAGGTCAGGATTAGCCATTTCAAGCTCCATAGAATCAAATTCAGCAGAATATGAATAGGAATAAAACATCAATCCCAAGATTAAGATCCAAGTCTCCAAATTAACCTACCAATTAATCAAAAGATGCCAACTTTCTCAAGCCATGAATCCAAAAACATAGAAAACCCATCATAGAACACTAACTAAATTTCCAAAATTTAACACAGAAACCTCTACATTTCTCAAATCCCAAAATCCCGAACCCAAAAGAACCCCATTAAAAAACTCAAAGAAACTCAATTTCACGAACAAAAACCAAAACCCAATTCAGAAATCACATAAACAATAAAAAAAGCAAAAGATTCAGGCTTTACCGTTGCATCTGCACAGATCACAAAAGGGTCTAACTGACTCCTTAACATCTTCTTCAATGGTGTAAAGTGGAACAACAAAGTTTTTACTTTCAATAACAAGCAAAGTACACCAAATGGACATGCCCTCTACTTTATAATCTTCAGGTTCTGCACATTGTTGAAGAAAAAGCCGCATGTTATCGCGGAAAGGACCCCTAGGATTAATGGGGCAATCCGGTTCACAAAATGTGTTGAAATCATAGAGTTTTGGCCATCTTTTCCTTTTCTTGCAATTTTCAAGATTTGGTATTGACATTTTCAATGAAAACCCACTTTAGTCCTCTCTCCCTCTTTCTCAAGCTCCAGCAATGTTTCTGGTTCTTGAAGTTTTCTCTTGTTAAAAGAGTAATCGAGAGAGATACAAGAGGGCTCTCTCAACAGTACGGAGAGTTTGTTAGTTACTTCCCGCTGGAAATTTTGAAAAAATGTATATTCGGACGATACTGTTCTTGTTGAGGAGAGATCTTACTGTTTGTTTGGGTTCTCTTAAGTGTTAGATCAGGGGTATTATGGACACTTTATAGTTTTTGGTTTGTTAGTGATCCGACGGTTGTGAAACCGTAATGAGTTAAGGATTAATCTGGACTGTTGGATTCCGATTTGACGGTTAAGGTAGTTAGAGATGCGGCGGCTGGATGGTGAGAATCTGGTACTCGTATTGTTTTGGAGATGGGCCACAACATGATGAGCCCAAACTTGATATATTAAGATTAATTATTTCCTTAAAGAGTTAAATACAATAATTAATTATTGATTAATATGTTTACAAAAAAATTATTTATTTATTTTGGATTACGGACCTCTATATACTAACATAGAGGAATTTTTAAGAGGAAAAGGAAAGAAAGGGGATTTTTGAAATGATAGTCAAAGTAATTCATGTTATGATAACTTCCTGTTAGAAATAATTATATTATAAAAAAGATTTTTATTCATACAAATTATACATAAATAATTTATTATGGATTATTACAGTATTTTTTCTAAATAATTTAATTTAATTTATTTTATTTTATTTAAAAAAACACTATAGTTTTTTTATAAAACATTATCAATTGCTATAATATTTTTTTCAATGAGATTTTTTCTTTCTAAAATTATCTTTGTTGCTTTTTTTTAATATTAAGTTGGTAAAAAATTTATTTTTGTAATTTTTTTTATTTTTTATTAACAGAAAAGCTAAATCATGTAGTGAAAAACATTGTATATTTCTTCACAAAACACTATAGATTGCTACAAATTATTTTGTTCAGTCTTTAAATTTTTTATCATTAACACAACTTTTTTTTATATCATAAAATATTTGCTCTATTATATCTTTAGTTTCTATTATTTATCTAACGTTAATTTACAATTATAATATTATCAAATATATTTATTTTATAAATCCATATCAGCACAAGTACGAGGAAATTAATGATATTTATCCATGTCATCAATTGATTTAAGATCTTTGAACGATTTCATGAAAATAAAATAAAATAAAATGGAATCACCTTGTTTTGAATGGTTTGAAAATAGTTCATGGCCTTATACATGAGGGAATAAATAGATCTTGTTGCATTCTTGATGAAAGGTTTTTCTATAATAAATATAAATTGAGTTAATAAAAGAGAAAGATAAATAAAAGGAATTATTTAGGACATGCAATAAATAACAACAACAACAACAATTTATTTAACCATATATTTGGTTTAGCATGCTTGAGATTGTAATATAAATTGCTTTTTAAAATATTTTTTATTTAAAAATAAAATAATTTTTAAATTTATTTTTGATATCAGGACATCAAAATGATTTAAAACTATATAAAAAATAATTTAAAAAAACTAAAAAAAAATCAGAAACACACTCCAATAGAAAAAAACAAATATTGTCATAATATGATACATGATACTTTTTTTAAAATAGTTTTTAAATAGAAATATATTAAAATAATTTATTTTTATTTTTAATATTGATATATCAAAAACATCAAAGTATATTTACGAATATAACATATGACATGTTAAAGGTAACACAATACATATGATTATCTAACTTCATGGATAATGATTACATAATCAGCACTTTATCGTGGGAGGCAAGCCAAAATTTATTCCAAAATTACAAACACCATAAATTCTATATGTGGTGATCATGTAAACACCAAGCTTGGATCGAGACACACCTTTAAAAAATATAAAGCTATGCAGAGATCATGGGGAAAAGCCAAAAGTGCAAATCATATTATAGGAAATCTCATTCACTTCGTAGTAAAATAATCAAAGCACAAAGGATAAAGTTTATGACATACGAAATTGCCAAGAAATTTATGAAGCTAGATTTGAATGTTTGGTATCTGTCTTTTGCCCACGTCAAATCTCAAGAATGATTTCTTACTAATTTCCTTCTTTAATCAAGCGTTAATTATTTTTTTCACCTGCCAGTCTAAGTAGTCATGAGATGAAGCAGTCAGCATGCAATGATAAAAAGCTAACAAATGGGAGAGCTTGCCACCTTTACATTCAATGGAAAGTTTGAAAATTCCTATGGTGTGGAGGTCAAGTTGTGTGTTTCTTCACTTGGATTTCCATCTAGTCAGTTCTGTAGGCTTGACATTTTTGCAAGAATATTGCGTCTCTTTGCGACTTGATATCCACGCATTGGAGTGCGTGTACGTGCGTGTGTGTGTATAAATGCATAGGAGATGTTCTAACACCAATTCACTCTGAAACCCTACATCCTAGCTTCTCCCAAAGTCTTCCTGGTCAGCATTTCGATCAAAAAGTCTTTCTTGCTGTTTAGGGCACCAAATTTTGATCAGCAAACAAAAGCTATGGTTATGGATGTCAGGCAAGCCATAGAAATATGCTCTTCTATTCCCCTTTTGGGATGCGTAGTAGGAACTCTTTTTCACCGTTTCAGATCCTATGACTCAACATCAGCAAGTACAGCAGTGACTCGTGATACTGCCTTGTTGAGAGATGAGGTCAATGATCATCAAGCAGCTGCTAGTAACAGAGCAGCCCAGAAGCATTTCCAGCAAATTCAACACTTCCGTGGAGCATAGCAGATTTTTGTATCTCTACCGAACCTTGTTGAAGATAGCTTAATAGTATCTACTATTGTGGCATGCCATACTGGTCAACTGGCCATGTAACCTCGTTTTTTAATGTTTTCTTATAGCTTAGGGCTAGAAATAACTGGAGAGTAGCAAAGTTAATGCACGATCGAGTTTAATACTAATTAGTGAAGTTGAAAGCTTCATTTCAACTGAATCCGTGTAATAAATTTCTTTGATGTGCTGAGAGTGAAATGTAAAATATGCAGATTGGTTGAACAAGTCGTCGTCTTGTTATTTTAACACCTAGTACTCCACACGAACTTAAACTTGCAGAAGAGCTTTTCTGCTTATTTCCTCTTCTGATTAAGATAATATTTCTGGGTAAATGGGATAAGATTATTCTTCAGTTTGGGCTTTAGCAGCTTTGCACTGTAGTAAGAGGTTCTTATTTTATTTTTTTCATGAATGACCTGTGTTTTACTTGTTGATAGTGCCCTTAACTCTGTCAGCACTTGTAATTGTAATTATGGCACAGAGGAACACATTTAGTGATGTTCTTTAAGAGTTTTGGTGCCAACTTCTGCTGAAAGAAGTTTCCAAGGGCTATAGCCATGTTATAAAGTGTAAAACTCAGCGCATAGAATGAAGTCTTTGAAGCATATCCTTGCAGAATCTGAAATTCTAATGAATATGAGAAGCATTTATTCAACTTCTATGAATGTAGGCATGCAGCAGGAACAAGAACTCAGATACAGAGATGATACAAAACTAGGCTACAATACTGTACAACATTCAAGATGATTAATGTGTTTGATCACTAGTTAGATACAATTTCTGGCCATCATCAATCATGTTTACATCAAGAATTTTACCTGCTTCTTCTGACAATATACAAGAACCATCAGGAAACTGTAGCTGCTCTGATGCTGCTTTTACAAGCTCTTCCATGGTGCTTGGGACCCATAACACCACTCCAGGTCTTCTCTGTTCTTCTGCCCGTGGATGGAAAGGGAAAATTGTACATTTCTTTGTGAGTACTTTTTCTGCAATTGGCAACAGTAGTTTTCATTAACTTTAATAAGACAAAATATATATCCTGTTCTTAGGCATCTAAATTCAAGCATTAACAATAAGAGATGCCCATCTCTTCTCTGTGATAGGCATCTCAAATGTTTGAGTTGCTAGGTCAATCACCAACAATTGCTTCATTCAGCCACATTCGACCAATGTGGCGGACCCGTAGCGAAGACAAGGTTCAAGCAGAACAACCATGTTCTATCTCATACATTTTAGACTACCCAATCAAGATATGATCGGAGAAATCATCCCAGTTCAGAATTCAAGTCTGGTCCAGTGCATCTACATAAAATAAGCATGACAGCCTTGAGCAGACCGAACCATCATACACAGCCCTCTCCCTTGAATTTGACCACTGTTAAAATTTTCAACTAATCTTTTCCCCACAGACAGTTCTTTACATTACTATTATATTAATTATTCTTCTTTTTTTAATTATTTAATAAATCTTTTCTCAACAATCTGTTTGGAATCCATTTTGCCAGCTTTTTGGTCATATGAATCAAGAAAAATTTCAGTTTCTATGAGCATAATAGAAGCTGTCCACAAAAGTATTAGAAATACCTGTGGTCTCATGGGCACTATAATGGAATTCCAATTTCTGAGAAGATTTAGCTTCTTCTAGCAGCTTGATCAATTTCTTGCTCCCACACATCCGGCCCTCGTCAAGTGGAGTGTTGCCCCATCTATGGAGTTGAAATAGGCAAAGAAGAAGTCGGTGATCAGAACAATGTACTCATTCTCTAAAACTTATTATAACACATAAAGTGTCTCTCCATGTGATTGTAATATGGAAGTTAAATACTGCCTTGTTTGCTACTATTTGAACCCTAGAAAGACAGGTAGAGGAAAGACAAATCTGAGGAAAAGCTTCAATAAAAGAATCCTTCGTTTTGGTAATTTCCAAATTCTATTTCCCTTTCCATTCTACTTCCAGGAAACGACAGACCTTCGCTTTATTCATCTACTAACAAGCCTATATTAACCCTCAAAGTAGATCAATGCTATAAAAGCAGGTCTAGTTATGAAATGACTGATAAGCAAAATGAATATCAGGTCTACCTGTCCTTTGAGAAAACACTAGCTCCAGCTTCTATCAGCAGCTTTGCCATCAAATATAATCCTTCTGAAGCAGCAAGATGAAGTGGAGTTCGATGATCGTAGTCTTTAGAGTTTGGATCAATTCCATTGGACAAAATTCTCTTAAGAAAATCTGAATCCCCTCTTGCAACAGCTCTACACAGAACACTACCAGCATCATCTATGTTCAAGATAGCCCCTTGTTTAAAAAGTAAAGACTCAACTCGATCATGTCCATTCTTTATAGCTTCCAACAAGGGGGAGTTTCCAAATTTATCTGTAAAAGAATCATATAATAGTATCAATTTAAATTCTTCGGCAAGACATCAAACCACTAATATAAGCAAATTACCTTTGATGTTAATGTCAACTCCTTCTTGAATAAGGAAAAGTGTGATATCTTCATAACCTCTAGATGCTGCAAGATGCTGTTGGAAACAATGCTAGTTTCAGATAAAGCATTTCTTTCACTCTCTTAATCTACCTTTACAAAATATAAATTTGCTCAAATACCGGAGAAAGTGGCTTAGAAGCAAAAAAGTTATTAAAAAGGAAAAAAGACAAGCACACTTCTGCAGTTGTATGGCACAAAATATGATATGAAAGCTCACCCACCTCTGGTAATAAGCCACATGAAATGTGCCAGCATTAGAGGGTTTTTTTTTTAATTTATGATTTAGACAGTACAAAAAATGATAAGAACTGAAGTAAAATGAGAGCAGTCATATACTTGATCAGCGTTTCTCATACCAAGGGTGATCTTCCATCATAATCTGTTCTATTGGGATCAGCTCCTGCTCGGATGAAGCCCTTCAGCTGATAAAGGTCTCCATGATAAGCTGCACTATTAACCCTCAAAGCAAGTTCAGCTTCTTGCTTTCCAATATGAAATGTAATATCTGATTCCAATTGCTTATCTCGAAGATTAGATTCTTTCCCCTGTCAAATTTCCTTGATTTAGACTCTTAATGAACATGCAAATAATCCCTTTACGTCAAATATAGACCTATATCAATAATCTGATACTGGTTTCACAATGATAAGGAAGGAAAATAAAAACATGAATATGAGTTAGAAGAAGGTGCATATTAACCGAGTTGAATTACCTCTAAAAGGTTGTCCAAAATTTTGCGTCCATCGTAGAAGTAAATTTCAAGTATGTTTGAGAAAGATTGTTTGTCGATCCGTAGAAGCCGACATAATTCACAAACTCTAACAGTATAAGGCTGGGGGATGTTGCAAAGGATAGAAATTTCTCCAAATGAGCTGTTAGTTGGCAAGAGTTTGACAGTTTCTTCTGATCCATCCTGCCCTATCCCAACCTCTTCCTGCACCCAGGAGAAAGAAGGAAGTGATCATGCTTGTGTGATGAAAACATGAAGGTACGTATCCTATGCAAACCACTCAAAAACACAAAAGTTGATCCAATAGCCGAATCATAGAAATAACAGCATGTCTACAACATTATTCCCAGTTAATGAGAGGCTATATATGAAAGCATCACCATAGTTTTAACGAATCGTATCATATAATGAAACTTAGTGACAGTTGGATATAGAATCGTACCAGCACACCATGACAGACAAAGTAAAGCTGATCTACCACATTTCCCTGCTCCATAATTACTTCTCCAGGGAGAAAAAACTCCTCGTGAAGCCTGATGACCTGCAAGAACAAAAGAAATGGAAATATGAGAACAGAAGAGGTGTGGCTCCTATAATGGATGAATAGTATTGCAACACAAAACATACAACATTGAGAATAATGTATGAGAATTTTTTAGTGGCACAGAGTAAGAGAAATAACAAGTGTTTGCATATGAGCAAGGTAGACTAAGCAATGCACTGGTGAGGAAGATTGACCTGTTCGAAGCAAAAGAAACAAGAGGAAGATTTCAAAAGCATATCAAGTCAAGTCCACCTCTCATGTTCATCACCATGCAACATGGTACAAAAAGATAGATTATTCCTGAAAGTACAACAATGCCAGAGCCTAGTACAGATTGTGACCATCAATGATGTCAAGATTTAATTTAACCTTTAACTTGCAACAGTGATTTGGCAATGAAATCCATGATTTCACAGAAACAAGTAGCATTTTAAGCTTTACTATTTTATTGTTGCTCCACTATTTGGAACTTTCTGAATTTCAATCTCAATTATCATCAATATATAATGCAAGAGAAAAAGGACTTACAATTTGATTAATAAATTCTGCAGAGCAACCCTTAAGTAAGGGAACCTTTTCGATATATTCTGTGTACAAAGTTTGGGAAACCTGCAAAGAATAATCAACAAATTATTATAAGCTTCAAATTTCTGGACAAACTCTTAACAACGCAGAAGAGGAACCACAGACATAGTGATTCAACAATCCACATGCATGACATAATGTCAAAACTAACCCTTATTTTTGGAACACATAAAACAGATTTGAACATTTCATCCAGCACCAATCCAGTATCCTAATCTTTAGAAAATGAATGTTAACTTCACAAAGTCGTGCTTCTCTTAAGAAGCGAGACAAATCTTCTGTAAAGCGGTAGTGTTAGAAAAGGAGACAATATTATCTGTACTCCTCTATTTAACTAGAGCTCAAAGTTCGTATCAGCGAAATCCAATGCTATAAAGAAAAACTGAAAAGAAAAGGAAGAAATCTCTCGATGTGTTCTTTACCTTTGCACGAATAGAGATGGGGAGATCCTGCAGAGCAGAAGCCTCAGTGTATCTACTCTCATACTGTAAGCGAACATGGCCTTTGATCTGATTTCGGATGTCCTTCCCAAGTCTATTTCTATTCATATATTTGATGAGATCTGTCATTTTATCTCTGAACTTTTCTGTCTTTGAACCTTTTACTATTAATGCTGTCATATTTCCGATCAAATAAGCACCGAGAATCATGTCGAAGGACACAAAGATCATTACAAATATCATTTCCCTCAAGTTAACAGCATGTATATCTCCATACCCTGAGGCAGAAACAGCATACTTATTAGACCGTAGTTTAGACCCCAACAAAACTAGGGTATACAGCAGGAGAGACTCTTCAAACATGGTAGATGTAAAAACACAACCAACTTAACTGAAACCTTATGCATTACAGATGATCATAAATAAAAGTATTAAACAAAATGAAGCAGTCTAAACTCAACTAAAAAGATTCGCACAGATGACACATCAATGCTTATGTACTTCATGCTGTTGGACCCCTGACGATATCAATATCCCACATCAGCAAGAAATAAGGATTACGAGGCTTATAACTTCTTAGTACCATCTCTCCGAAGGCAAAACACACCACGAGGTTATGAACCTTAATGTGGGACAATAAATCATGAAGGGTTAGCTATGCTGCAGATTTGAGCCAACATCATCAATACAATAGGTCAATGCTTCACCTTTTCTCATTAAATATTAATCGCCTTTTTGTTGCGGAAGTGACCATTGTAATTCAAATCAATTTGATAATCCATATAGTGATATAAACAAAATGAGAAAACCATAAAATCCAGAAGTAACTCACCAACAGTTGCCATAGTGATGACGGCAAAATATAGAGATGTTGTGTACCGCTTCCAGATATCAATCTCCCTGAAGCTTGTATAGCTATAATCACCCATTTTCAAACTTCCAATCCAAGTATACCCTTCTTGAGAAGATGGAAGAGTAGTAGCCAAATGATAAAAAATGCAGGCCGCCGTGTGCGTGCAATAGAGCTCTACTACTATGAGCTTTACAATCCTTGTGAAAAGGTAATTTATTCGTATATCCTTCTCCATCTTTTGGAAAAAATCAGTTACTTTCCGCACCCTACTTAGCCTAATCCATAAGAGATACCTCACTTCTTCTCTATGTCCACTAGCCTGTATTAAACGAAAAATCCCATGATGATTATGAGACCTAGCTAGACTCGATCACTATGGCAACATTCAAGCTTTCAGATATCCATGATATACGGAAAATTATTTTTCAACTAGTTTCGTTCTGCATATCAACAAAATGTTCTGTCATGCTTCTAAGGAAACTAATACCTTGTAGATGATGTCCCAAGGCAGGCAAGCAAGCAAATCAATGATAAAATGAGATTTCAAATACCTGGAAAAAAGGAAAAAAAGAATAAGTGATGCAAATTAGCAAAATATGCTAGGGAAGCAGACCCAAGTCAAGCCGAAAAAAAGAAAAAGAAAAGTACTAGGCTTGTATCTACTTAGGCAGTGAACATCGGTGAATCTCACTGAACAGCTTTCAACCTAAAGGCAAGCAAAGAAATGATGTGTACGACAGTAAATATGCATGGAAGATGAGAGAACTGACCGAAGAGCAATAGGAGTGCGCTTATAGACCGTACGATAAGTCCGACTATCTCTGTAGGCAATGAAGAATTGTAAGATGATATCAAGAAGGAAAGCAACCTGTCCAACAATGTCCAATATGAAGAGGTTCTCAGGTAATCCCCTGAAGAAACCAAACTCCATTGGTGTAAAGAAGGAAGAGTAGACTGCCCATAATAGAATGAATTTTGTCCATGCTCGATACCACCTGCATTGTTTTGACCACAGTGTTCCATTTAAGGGTGCCTTTGATTTTGCACGTTATATACAATTATCAATGCGCTCATCACTGTGACCAACGACTGATAACTAGAAATATATCTTAACATAGCTGGATGAAATGCAGTAAAACAACAAAGACAGTAGAATTGAATACATCAACTATGTTGGCTGTACATAAGAACAAAGGCATGACAACACATCAAAACCAGGCAGGAGCTGGGGACACCACACTTGTCGCGACTGCATGCTCCATCTCAATGGTCCACGACCTTCATGCACTAGAGAAACCTACGAGGGCGTATCGGGCATGAACAACCCAACTGAGGCCATCGTAAGAGTTGGCCTACTACATTTGCTTCTCATTCCACTGTTCACAATGGACACTCCTCAGTCCTGACGGGCCAAATATGCCCACCAGCTTCTAAATTCAAACCAGCAATAATTGATTTGGCTCGTGGAGTTGTCTTCCTATTCAAACTCAACCCGAGCTAAGTTTTAATTCAAACTAGTTTTTATATTATCCCGAATGATTTCAAATTTAATCGGTTAAGTTGTTTACCCGATTAAATCTAATTTAAACACGACGGGTTTAAACAAAGAAATTGAAGAAAATGAAATGAACTTATTGGCCTTATGATTATGTATAATTATTAAATTTGTTAAACTATAATAGATTGTTTTAAGATTAGAGAATAGAAGATAATATTGGAATAAGAAAACATATATTCGTGAAGCATAAAAACTCAAAATAAATTTATTTTATATATTTATATTTTTTTTCAACCAAATATTCTTTTTTTTCTTATTTACTTGTGACTTCTATCAAGAGGCCAACCCAGAGCAAATAACAGCCTATACATTTCCTCTTTATTCACAGAATTAATGAATCTCGTCCATTAATTTTAGCTATTTAGTGTTTAATAAATTTATTTTTTTAATAACAAAAATCATAGGGATAAAGGAAACATTTCTAATTATAGAATACTAGATTAATTAAGGATAGAAAATGACTCACCTATTATGATCAGGATGGATAACGAAACCTGAGGAGACATAACGAAGGCCATTAATGACCGATTCACGACTCAGTTTTCTCTTCCAACTTGTCATCGACGTCTCACCATTATTATTAACGAGTCCAAACTCCTTCTCTATCAAATTAAATCGACTCCCTCTTGAAGATTTTATCCTATCTTTGAAATCTTGCACTTCATATTCCTCTTCTTCATCATCGTCCGATTCTTCTTTCTTGTTTTTCTCTCTGTGATAGCCATGACCATCCATGTTATGAATCACTGCAACCCTTTCGGGCTTTAACCGGGAAAAAAAAGAAGAAAACCAGTGCTCCTTATACAGGGGAGAGCTCGAGAGAGAGGGTTGGAGAAAAGGGTGCAAGTTGAGAAGGAAAGGACCATAAAATGCGAACTACTTTTTCAAAGGGATCACGAAGGAAATATGGTGAGTGATACGACGTTGGAAAATGGAGGTTTTGGAGATTTTGAAACTAAGTTTTTGGAGTGGATTGTTGTTGAAGATGATTGGGTTGCTTGATAAAGATCGAGTGTTTTATGGAAGATTGTGATAAAGAGTTTCTTTTGCTTTGTTTTGGGAGTCATGGATTTTTGCATTGGAGATTACGCTATTTATAGGCTAAAAGATGGCATGCATCCAAATATTTATATTTTTTATAATGTTTAATGGTGTGGCTTCTGAGATAATACAGGGTCTCTTATTAAATTTGAATCTGAAATCTGGATAGGAGAGTGTCTTGTTTTTTTTTTCAAGAACACTTATAATTTATTTAATGATTATTGACACGTACTGCAAGGGTTTTGTAATAAATAGAAAAGAATTGGTTTGATGAATCAATCAAATCATAATCAACAAATGAGACAAGATCCAGAAAAAATCAGTTTATTACAGCACTAACATTGTCTCTAGTTCGTGTGGTTTTGTGACAAATCATTCATTAAATCTAGTATTAAACTATGATAATGCACTTCTTTTAGATGCTTTGTGTAAATTAATGACATCATCCTCATCCTCACCTTCAATGATAATGGCAATGTGTCTGGCTCAACATGCTTGAGCTGTCGACGTCAAAACCTACCCTCATCCCATTTTTTGCTGGATCGGATAAAAATCATGTTTCTCCGGGCCGATTGTGGTATGTTTCGCCGGATTGCTTCATGTGTTGCCCTTTCAATGTATACATTGACTTTGATTTTCAATAATTATACAGGTGGTCGAGCAACATTTATGTATAATTAAAAATAATAAAACATAGAAGAGACGGAAATAGCACGACAGCTTACGGAAAAACACGGCAAGTGCGGAAACATGTCTAGTTAAATAAATAAAGATTGAGAATGATTTAATCTTTGAGATAGGTTTAAAAATGAATTTATGTATTTTTAAAACATGAATTTCAATTTTTTATTTATTTCCAAACAATAAAAAACGTTAACTAGGATACCAAATTAAAATTGGAACTTTTGACTTTTTTAAAAAAAGAAAAATTATGTCAATTTATATCACAATCACTACTGATATGATGACTAGAGAATTGATTAGAAACTTTGAATTGTTAACTTCGGTGGTGCAGTGGCGGCAGCTAAGCAAGATGGCGGCTGGATGAAACAGGGTTTAAGCAGCTGGAATGGAGGTTTGGGTTGACCTCAACTCGATATTGAAGATGATAAGTACGTGGGATTTATCCGGGTTACTATGACCTAAAACAGGTGAATTGTAACGTCTATTTTTCTGTATGATTAATTTTTTTTTTATTTATGTGGGGTGTTTGAACCAACTTATACTTACCATGACTAATCTACACGACCCACTAAACATTTTACAAACCCAATAAACAGGTAAGGCACCACAAAAATGATAAGCGTGGATAATAAAGCATTATAACCTTACTTACATGACTAATTCTTTTTTAGAATTACAAGAACATGGCTCAAATGTTCAACTAAGAGGAGAGAATGTGTAACAGGTTCTTGATTCGAGGCATTTGGAAGGGAATTTTGGTGGGAAATCCCGAATTCATGCATGCTTTGTTTTTTAAATTCAACCATGAGCTGTAGTCAAATTTAGGCATTGTTTTTTTTTTTTGTCTGGATAGAATTTTATTTTCAATTCAAAAATAGATCTAGAGAATACTAAATACTGAGGGGATTAAAAAAAAAGGGCTCGCACAAGTATCTTTTCTCCATCATCCACAATAAAGCCAGTATATAAAGGAGAAAAAATCAAGAAGATCAAGCTGAAACCCTAATTTTGTCACCAGATAACTTCCATTCAAATATTAGTACGTACACTCAGATATATACAGGCTTGAGTCCACATGAAAATAATAAATTAAGTAAATAAGTTAATTAAGAGAAAATTTGACAAGAAAAAATGGGAAAATAATTTGCTCATATCCCATATAGATAGTTTTTTTTTTTAATCTTAGTCAAGTGTCCTATAAATCTCAATACAAATTGATTTATAATTATCTTTCTATGGATGGATTTTATCAAATATTTTTTATTTTACATCAATAATTCAACTCTTTTCCGTGGAAAGAGTTAATTAATGGAAAGTTGGCCTATTGATAACCTAACCTACTAAAATGCGGAATCGAAAACCTTTTACGAACACTTAAAGTCTTAATGATATGGACATTATATTAAAAAAATATGTATGTAGCAAACCCAGAGGTTCACCTGCTTTCCTTTGTTTTGTTGTTTGTTTTTTTTTAAAGACATGTGGCATATTCGATTTTTTATGCGTCCCAAGGGGGGATTTCTTTCTTGTAGGGATCGGCTTCGAAGCAAGCCGGTTGCCATGACAGTGTCCACCAGCTTTCTGAAAATTTAACAGTTATTTGGCTATCATCAGACGTGCAATTGTTGGATTAATTTACTACAGCACTAACATTACAGTGAAATGAATAAATTAAGAACCACAAGCTTAGTCTGAGGTGGGAATCTGCGGTGTCACAGGGCACAAAGCACAACCAAGTTGCCAGCCCACTTGATTTGCTAATGCTGGCACCATACTGTCATTAATTAAGACTTCTCTAATTCGAAAAGACTGCACAGATTAAGCCAAAACCTAATAAAAGCAGCATGTAAACACATGAGCCATGAGAAAAAAATAAATAAATAAACAAAATTCAAAAGAAAGAAAGAGCACGCGTCACCAACATACTTTTTTAGGACACCTGTGAAGTTAATCTTTTTAAGCGCGACACACTACTGAGATTCGATCATTCTAGAGTGCTGAGTTTTGTCTTCAGCCATGTCCTTTGGTTTTAATCCTTAATTTTAAAAAACCTTCAAATTATAGCCCCTTAATTCTCGTTGTTTATTGTCCTTTGAAATAATAATAAACAGAAAACAATTCGTTTTCACTCTTTCTCTAGCACACTCACTCAAAGTTATTAATCCAAGCCCAAAACTCAAATAATAAATTAAATATGTTAACTTGGTTAACTCAAAACAAAATTATTTTGAGTTTTTTATAATTAAAAAATATTATTTTTATGTTAAATCATGTTTGACTAGGTTATGCATTGATGCACTATATTACTAAAGTTTAACTAAGTTAATTCTTACTTATTTTAATTTGTAATCTAGCTCAGGTCAAGTCTTGAGTTTTATGTTAAATTAGATTTAATCAGAGTTATGTACTAACTCACTAGTTTGATTAAATTTAATTAAATAAATTTTTATAATTATGTATCTCCCAATCTTTGGATTTTTAGGGTAATGTTACAAAAATATTTTTGAAAAACAAATAATTTTTATTATTTTTAAATAGTAAAATAGTAAAAATTAAAATAAATTTTAAAATTAAAAAATATAATTTAAATGTATTTCAAATAAAAGCAATTGTTATCACAACAATAAATAAATTTTAAATTTGTTGTCTCAACTTTTTTAGTAAAATAATTATACTTAATTTAACTTATCAAATTTTAATTAAATTTAATTAAATCAACATTAATCCATTTAATCATTCAGGATCAATCAAGTAATATCAAAAATCAGTTCAAATTAAAATCCAATCAAAACTAAGCTTTGGGTTTGCGTCCCGCCAGGTGAGATTAATAAATATGTTTTCTTCATAATTTACTGAGCAGGAGTAAAAAAACCAAACTTCATCCCGGTTGCTTCTGGTTCATGATCATGGTCGTTCGGTCAAAGCCACTTTGCTAACGAAATCTTAGTGAACCTGATCATCCTAGATTTCTGAACGCCGAAGCAATTGGATGCACAGCTAAATTGAAGAAAATACAGGCCACCATTCACTAAAATATTTAATTGTTTGAGCACATAGCAAGTTTCCTTCGTCACAAGTTAAGAACTTCGGAAGTTGAAGCTTGACAAGGCAATGACTCGTCTTACTCGGCGGCCAGCTTGTAATCCATGATCATGCATGGTCTGCGGCAATTTTATATATATTAAAAGGAAAAGTAGGAAAAAATAAACGTGATTATTTTCAATTGCAATTGAAGGGAGTTAGGGTTCAAAAAGTTTACAGATTTATTTCTGATAATTGAAAGGATGATTCATCGAAGACTAACCAAGCTTCATGCCTTCTCTTCCCTTTTAGTTTATGACAGGCATTCATATTTGAATTGGTTTGTTTAAAAACCTAATTTACAATACAGTATATATGGAAAATTTTGCTCCCTGTTAGTGCTGTTAAATTTTTGGACTCTTTATCTGGAAAGACTAAGTAGGCTATACTAATATCCATACAATGACCATACATAGATGAGCATGTAGCAGTCCCCTCCAGCAGAAAATTTTGTCATGTCTCCACGTCGTTTCATAAATGCTGAGCTCTCCAATCAACAGCAAAATTTACATCACTGTCATCGTCGCTGGATGAATCTTCATGGCTAGACTCTTTGCTAGCAATCTCAGAACCTTTGCTGCGTTCGGAAGCCCTGGCGGCCATTAACTCCATTTTCTTTTTTTTCAACAATTCAACTCTTTCTCTGTATGTCCTGGTAAAATAGAGATAAAAAAAAAATGAATGCAGAAGCAGGAATAATTAGCAACCAAACTAACAACGATGTTATTGAGGACAGAAGAAAAAGAATTGTGGCCAAAATGAGCTTACTTCTGCTCCAATGATTCAGCTTCTTCGATAGTTTCAGCTGCATCAACCTGAAGTTACAATGTAACATATTAAGTACTTGAGCTTCTTGTGTTGGCAAGTGTAAAAGGAAAATAGAACTAATTCTAAAATGATTGGTAATAGGATAGATAAGCCCAGACCTCCTCTTCTTCCAAGCGGTCATCCACCTCCCGCAGGTCTTCTTGGATCAGCTTTTCAAATTCCTTGTACTCATCACTAACCCAAATTTAACACAAATACAAGGTTACGCTGCATCCCAAAATAATATAAAAATATAATGGAAAGAATATCATTAACACATTGAAGAGCTATAAGGGGAAACATAACATGCAGCAAGTTCAGAAGGAAGATGCAAGATGCAAGTTACTGGAAACTGTGAGGCATCTCAAAATATACATCTACAAAAAAACTTCTAATGTACTACAGAATTCCGTGAGAGGTACTATTCCAAAGCAAAAAATGGAAGAAAAGGCACCCTCCAAGAAACACACATACAGTCATCTGGTTTGCATACTTCTCTTAGAAGATCAGAAGGTCAAGACAGAATGTGTGGGATAACAGATAGAGTTCATCATGTAGGATATAAAACCGATCGCTGTTTGAGAATGTCAAAAATTTATGTACACTCATGATATCGAGACTCAGCAGTTCAGTTTAACTAGCAGTTAAAGATTTCAAATCTGCACTGGATAAACAGACACCAAGAAAACTACGTTTAGAAAACAATAGTTTCATTGGTTCCCATTGGTTCTTACATTCATTCTCATTCTTCTTCATATTTTGCATTTGACTAGTTTCTTTGTGTTTACTATAAAATGGCAAAATTTTGTGCCTTTTCTCTCTCTCACCATCAACTGAATATGCCTATAGTAAACTTGATATTCAGGAAACAGAAGAAACAGATAGCAGTGAAGAAGAGACCCATTTAACATCAGTCTAAAGAAACTAGGATTGCCACAGATACGATATAATATTAGACAACTTACTTGACATCTGGCTTAACAGGCTTAATACCACGAGCACGTAAATCAGCTTCCTTGTTATCAAAGAAGCCCTCAGGAAGAGCTCCTTGTCCTTTCTTGGCTTGTGAGTCAGAAATTTCAGCGGGTGTGTTTGTAATCCCCCGAGCATCCTCAGTCTTTTTTGTCTGCAGATGATTACCACTGGGCAATCCACCAGTCTCATCTTCCAAGAGAGACCGTGTCGCCTTAGTTTGAATAGAACTGGCTGGCTTTAAAGATGAATCTAGCTCAGATGGCTTGACAGCATCTGCACTTAAATGTAATATTTTAGCCTTAAAAGTTTACTCATCCAACAGCCAGTGCCAAATACTTTTAAGGACAACATATTGAACATGTTGCTGAGAATGACAGAAGCACAGGTTCTATGCAAACATGGAACCAACAATAACATGATGAAAACTAGCATGGACAAAGAGGTGACACAGGGAACAAAAGGTTCTATTTCAGGTTAATGACTTCATCAGGTAAAGCAATTAGAGGGTGCTACTACAACTAAAATGACTCTATACGAAGAGCCCAAAAAATGAAATTTGCATGGATAGCATTATGCGAGTGCTTTATCACGTGGTAGGTTGAAGGTTATCTTCATGTGTAAAATCTTTATCAATTTTTAGACAAAAGTTTAATGATCAACTACTGCATGCAAGGGACAAAAAAAAGGTTGAAAAGGGGATTGTTAAAGCAGGCAAAGGGAGCAGGTGTAGTCAGGACGGAAAACATCATGTCTATGGTGGGGTTATGTGGTGGAAGAGAGGAATGAGGGCACAGTTACAATCTATAATGCATAAGATAAAATTTAAGTGCCTAAAAGGTGGCTGGAAATTAAGGAAAGTGGTAATGGAATCGAATTTGTAGATATCAACACATGATGCAAGAAGAAAATGTTAAAAGGGCTATGTAATTTCACCTGGAATTCCTAGGAAATGACAGCTAGGAAAAAAATATCAGACCTTCATAAAGACCTCAGTTGCATCTGAAATGTAAATATTGTTCTCATTCATTTAAAGTTGCAGAACCATTTAACAATGTCGCTGTTTGAAGTAAGATGCGATACTTTACAAAACTATGTCGATATGGCTTCTCAATAAAATTCAAAAAGATATTTTCCATTGTAGCAATATTCTCACCATTAAACTAAAGCATCATTTTTCTTTATTTTTTTATCAAAAAGAAATTAAAGCATATCCATGGCATACTGGGCACTTGATTTCTTTCTTTCTTTCTTTTTTTTGCCTAAGGAATTTATGAACCAAAAAAAAAATTGTATTATTGTACCAGTTTTTTGTCTCTTTGCCTCTTTATTATCAAAAAAATCTGGAGGAAGTGCCGACTGAGGTCTGGGCAATTGTGTCAATGACTCGGATTTTGCATCTTGCAGCTGAGCATTATCTGCATGCTTGGATCCAGTTGACACTGCAGAGGGTTCAGATTTTGCATTGTTAATATTCTTTAATCGAGCTGCATTCACTTTGATGTTATTTATTGCCTGTCCAAAACAACCCAACAGTTAGAGTATGGTCAGTCTGGAAACACAGAAAAATGAAAACACATGTTGTGATTGGAAATGCATCCTCATGCAGGAATGGTAGCTGTATACCTTGGAGCAGAATGCAATACATATTTAGGAGTATTTGATGAAGTATTTCTATCACTATTACCTTGAAATTTCTATTGGAAAATTTCCCAATTAGAATGAAATAACACTCTAGTGCCAGAGTTACTTATTTCACATTGCTATTGAGATGGCTTAAGTTGAAGTTCAACTACAACCAAGACACATTTTCAGGAGTTTTCAAGCTTCTAACTAAAGAGCACAGGATCATGTTCAATTGTCGAAGCACTTTTACCTAGCAGAAGATTCTCACCATAAAGCATGCGGTATCCCAAATTTATCATGTCTATAATTATGGCTAATTTCTCAACAGTGTTATCCAAAAATCATTTGTAACAGAAAAGGGGATTGAGATATCTCTATATTACCTCAATATGTTTACGAGAAGCTTGGTGAGCATCCCACTGGAATTCAGATTTCAAAACAACATCGCAAACCCTACAAACTGGTTGATCCAATTCATTGTACCTGTATTTTGTACAAGAAAGAAATATAGGTAAAAACTTCATTCTGTTAAGTAAACAAAAGAGAGTAGCAATAAAAAGATTTAAAAAAAAAACATGGTGCATCTGAAAGTCTCAATTCTCAGAGACAAATAACCAAAAACATCATAACACCAAAAGCATAATGCTGAAATTATATATCACAAGTGAATCTCCACTGTTTCTCCATCATATCTACCGAAAAGCCAACTACCATTTCTCCATAATACACCAAAGAGCCATGTCAATCACAACTAAAACTGACATCACCACACTTGTACAAAAAAAGTTCATCTTTTTTATATACTCACATAACCCCCGATTTCGTGACATCAGCATAGACATCAAATAACACCATTTTTTTTTTTTCATTTGATCAAAACCCTCACTTGAAAATGACTCAAAAAAGTAAAACAAGGTAACCCATGTATTCCGTCAACCTCATTTTGCAGTCTTTCTAACTTCAACAACTACTTCAGCAACACCAGGCCATCAAACCCACCATCCAAAAATCTAAACAGAAACAGAGAAAGAATCATAATATCAAAACGGGTTTCTTAGAAACTGCTGAAATTCTAGCTTAAAACACTAATCCCCCATGCTTAGATACTATTATTTGCTACATTCAAACTCTACATGGAATTAATTAAAGAAATTTCAAAATAGGGTGTACCTAACAAGAGGAGAATCGATTTTCTTCTCTTTCCTTTGGGCGTTCAGTTTGGATCGAAACAGTGCCTTCTTCTTCGCTGCGTCCATTGGAAAATCGGGCTGACGTCCTCTTGTTCTTGTTCCTCTCGTCCTCTCGTCCTCTCTTCTTCTCTTTCCTTTGTCTTCTTAATTTTTATTTTGTGGATTAAGATATCGGAATTTTTTGAGAATTTTAAATTTTTGATAAACATGGCAATTTTATTTGAATGAGTAATGGGCCCAAACAACTTCAGCGTGGGGAGGTGGTTAAAATCCAGGAAAATTGGGATGATAATTTGGCCCAATTTGAAGAAACAGGCCCAACAAGAACCATCTAAATAACTGCCATGGTCTTTTTTAAAAAAAAACGTCAGTTTTGGTTTTTTTTTTTATAAGAAAAAAGTCAAGATGAAATTATATAAAGTAAATTCTCAGAAGATTAGGTCACTAAGAGCTTTCGTTTTTTTTTGAAAAAAAAAGTGTTTTTACAGAAATTTATTTTTTTTATTTTTTTCACTTCAATATTTTTTTTTAAAAAAATATTATTTCAATTTTCAAACTATTACCAAACACGTTCTATTGACTCACCATGTTTGAGCCAGATTTAATAACATTGCTATAATGCTTATTATAATACAAAGCTGTAATGGGTGATGACAAAGATAGGAAGAGAAGCAGGCATGAGACAGCTCGGGACAGAGGACCAAGATGCTGATATCCTTGGGTTTGAAATCCAATCATTTCATTTTCGGTGGCAATTTTTAGCACTGGTTTGTGAGATTTTTATGCGTATAGCAACTAGCAAGGCAAACAAATCAGACAACTGCCTCCTTTATTTCTTCTATCACTATGTGATAAAACATTGAAGTTTACTTTGCATTTACACCCTCGTCAAAGATGTGATCTAGTAAATACTTTTCAAAGGAAGAAAAAACAATCAATACAAGAAGAGTGATTTATGTATTTAGGCTAAAATGCATTGGAGACACACGGTATATCAAGAGACTACAATGCTCGTCCCGGCCAATTCAACATTTATTCAACCATAAACAGTTCTACAGCTTTGCAAAAGTAGTACAGGCTGCAAAAGAGATGGATCAATCACAGAATATCGACTCAGAAACCACCGCGAAGGCGGAGGACAAGGTGCAATGTGGACTCCTTTTGGATATTGTAGTCTGCCAAGGTGCGTCCATCTTCCAACTGCTTACCAGCAAAGATCAACCTCTGCTGGTCTGGTGGGATCCCCTCCTTGTCTTGGATCTTTGTCTTCACGTTATCAATGGTATCGGAGCTTTCCACCTCAAGAGTAATGGTCTTTCCTGTCAAGGTCTTGACAAAAATCTGCATCCCACCACGCAGACGGAGCACCAAATGCAGAGTTGATTCCTTCTGAATATTGTAGTCTGCAAGGGTGCGACCATCCTCCAGCTGTTTTCCAGCAAAAATCAACCTTTGCTGGTCCGGTGGAATCCCTTCCTTATCTTGGATCTTTGTCTTAACGTTATCAATAGTATCCGAGCTCTCCACCTCCAAGGTGATAGTTTTTCCAGTGAGGGTTTTCACAAAAATCTGCATCCCACCACGCAGTCGGAGCACCAAGTGCAGAGTTGATTCCTTCTGGATATTATAGTCTGCAAGAGTGCGACCTTCCTCAAGTTGTTTCCCAGCAAAGATAAGCCTCTGCTGATCTGGTGGAATTCCCTCCTTATCTTGGATCTTTGTCTTGACATTATCAATGGTATCCGAGCTTTCCACCTCCAAAGTAATTGTCTTTCCTGTCAAGGTTTTCACAAAGATCTGCATCCCACCACGCAGACGAAGCACCAAATGCAGAGTAGATTCCTTCTGAATATTATAGTCAGCAAGGGTCCTTCCATCTTCAAGCTGTTTGCCAGCAAAGATAAGCCTTTGCTGATCCGGTGGGATCCCTTCCTTGTCCTGAATCTTGGTCTTCACATTGTCAATTGTGTCAGAGCTTTCCACCTCAAGGGTAATAGTCTTGCCAGTAAGAGTCTTCACAAAGATCTGCATCTGTTACACCCAAAGAAAAAAAAATCATGAGTACCTCTATAATTCAAGATCAAAAGATTTTAAAAAATAAATAAATAAAACTATTTTTCAAAAACCCTAAAAAGATTAAGCAAAAGAAATCTAAATAGACCCTCATCAAGCAAGAACTGCGAAAACCCTCAAATGATAAACTAAAAGAAATCAAAACAGACCCTAAACAAGCAACAATTTCAAAAACCCTAAGAAGATTAAGAAAAAGAAATCAAAACAGACTCTAATCAAGCAAGAACTTAAAAAACCCTAACAAGATTAGGCAAAAGATATCATCCTAATCCCCAAATTCAAGTGACAAAATCTTTTAAAATTTCTTTTTTTCAAGATATAAAACAGAGATTGATCAAACTTCTAACATTAATACACACTAATCTTAGTACTGTTTTCAACTAATCCAAATTAACCAACTTGGAAAGAAAATTATTAGCACCTCCATAGATTGCACAATCCAGCATCAAAACAGGGCAATTATAAAGAACAAATCCTCTTCAAATAAAAACAAAAACAGAAGAAATATAGAATTTCTTGATGCTTAAACCCAATCAAGCAACAACTTGAAAAAACCCTAAGCAGATTCAATTCAATTAATCAATCAATCAAAAGGCAAGCATAGATGAATTCTCTGATAATACAGACTTTGAAAGATAAATCAAAAAACCAAAGAGGTTAATTAAAGAGAATAGAGAGAGTAATTAAAGGAAACGAAAGGTCTTCAAGAAGAAATTACCTTTGCAAAATAAGAAAAATGAAACGAAGCTTGAGAGGGAGATAGATTATTTAACGAAATCACAGGTGAGAGGAGTTGGATGGGATTTGGGTATTTATAGGACGTGGTGAAGGTTTCTCAAAGCGGTGCGGTGGGCTTTAATAATTTGACTTGCTCCCAACGATGGGTCCAGATTCTTCTCGGATTGTGGTGAAGGTATCTGAAAGCTGTGCAGTGCGGAATTAAAATTTGACTTGCACGCCACGAAGGGTCTATATTCTTCTCATTTTATACGGTTTTTGTTTTTCATTTGAGATTGTGATGCTAGTTTAAAATATTTTTTATTAAAAAAAAATATTAAAATAATATTTTTTTATTTTAAAAAAATATGTTAAGATTAATATATTAAAATAATTTAAAAAATTAAAAATTAATTTTTAATAAAAAATTAAAATTAAAAAATATGATTTTATCTTCATACCCTAACATTTTCTTTGTTAAATGTGTTTTATCGTTGTTTTAAATGATTTTTAAATTATTTTTATTTTAAAATACATAAAATTGTTTTTTTAATATATAATGTTAAATTTAAAAATAAAAATATTATTTAAATATATATTTTATTAAACAAGGACCGTCTTTTGATAAGGATATCAACACATTCGAGCAAGAGGTATGGCCTTCTATGGATATATTATTTTTTAAATAGTTTTTTATATCAAAATGTATGTTAAAGATATTTTTTTATTTTTTAAAAATTATTTTTGATATTAGTATATTAAAATAATTTAAAAATATTAAAAATATATTAATTTAAAGTTAATAAAAAATTAAAAAAATTCAATTTTTTTTAAAAAATATTTTTTAAATATAGAAACAAACAGGAGTTATATCAAATAAAAAAATTGATTATCGTGTCTCAAAAACCATCGAGTAAAGGCGCATGCATTGTGTTTTGTGATAACGAGATTTATTCTTTCTTGATCTCTTTTCTCTCTCTTGGGATTTATGCTAGACTAATCAAATTTAAAAGTTATTACTCTATTTACTTTGTATTTTAATTATAGTTTTTATTTTTTTAATTATTTTTAATTTTATTTTATTTCTCTTCTTAATTAGAAAATTAAAAGATGTTTTCTCGTTTTTTTATTATATTCCTCATTATTATTATTATTATTTTAATTGCTTTTAAAAAATTTATTTTTATTTATTTTCATATTTTATTTAATTGAATTTTTATATATTGGTGACTACTCAAAGTGATTCAGCCAAATTCTATTAGTATAGTAGTTAATTAGTTAGATGGCTTGCATAGTAGTTAATTAGTGAATACTAAACTGCAATCTCACCTTTAACTTCTAAAATAGAATTGCAAGCAGAACCTAAGCTCTTTTAGCTTCTATCAAGTTAGGTCTAAAATATATCTAGGTTCTACTAGGTTTAAAATCCAAAACTATTAGTAGTCTTATCTAACCTAACTCAAGTTTAGTATTAAATTAGCCTTTAACTAGGTTATACAAACCTGAGGTTATTTAGATCTTGTATATGGTAAAATCCAAGTTTATTTTTGAGTTTTATAACTAATAATTTGTATGTAATTTATAAATGAAAATAAATATAAAATTAAGTATAATTTGATAAAATTATTATTACAATACATTTGATAAAAATAATAAATGATATAACATTTTTTTAAAATTCCTCAATTATTTTATTAATTACAATAAAATATACTTTTATAAATTTTACTAAAAATAATAATATTTATAATACAAATCATAATATTTTTAGTATTGATTATTATAAAAATAATATTATTTATA